>NC_039251.1:20719300-20900815 GCF_003368295.1 Carassius auratus | reverse complement strand
TGCATATTTTGTGGAGAGAGAAATATTGCCTGTCAATTGCATGACGCAAGTGTGATGAGTGCCCATGAGCTTTATTTGCTCTTGCTGGCCAATAACATTTTGCCGTTTTAAACCAACTCCTCTGTAACATCAGCCATTACTGGACAAGGACGACACAACAACACACAGCCATACACACACATACATGAACACTAGAAGACTAACACTGTATAATCCAGACATCCTCTCTCATGTGCACACTGTTTTCTCATTAAAGCCATGTATTTTTACTACTCTCATAAAGCATCTTAGAGGTGACCTTGGGAAGGACTGTTAAGGAATGATGTAATATTAGTTCTAATAAAAGGTACGGAGAATACATTCATAAAGACTTCCAACACATATTAATAGTAGAATGTGCCATTAAAACAACGGGCAGATTTTTACAAAGTGCGCTTTGTCCTTTGAGGGCTAAGGCAATCTATTAAATAACAAATGTTCACATGTTAAATTTTCACATGCCCTTGACAAATGAAAAGACAGAGTGTGGATTTTAACACAGATGCAGGAGTCCTTCCATATGTACAAAGGAATTCTTGAGCATTCAGTGTGATGATATGCCAACTCAAAAGAAGATATACTGCAGAATTTCCTTTTGCTCTTTTCCATACTACAAAAAAACAGATGGTGACTGGTGCACTCCAGCTCCAAATGTGACAATAAAGCGCAATAAAAAGCACCATAAAAATAATCCAGATTGGTATAAAGTAACCAAATAGTAATTAAATTGGAATCGGAACTGAAATTGGATTTGAGAGAACGACAGAGATGGTGCAGTAATATGAGCTTTGCAAGTGAAATGAGAGGAATGCAGCATTGAGTGATGCACAGGAAGTGCATTTCATTCTGTTCTCTGCTTCCACAGACTGATAGCTGAGAGGCAGGTATCCATCTTCACCTGTCTTCATTTAAACTCACACCTGATTGCCCGTAGCTCCATCCTGTATGAATTACCCATCTGTGCCTGTCTATGTTCAGAAATTGTCAATTGGTTTCCTTTCTTTTTCATATGTTGGAATTAAATTGAATTAACCAATTAAACTAATGCAAATAAATTGAAAACATTTAATGTCATTCTAGCAAACAAAGTGTTGATCCACCCTGGACAATAAAAGGAATGTTATTTCATTATATATAATTATATACTGATAGCAGTACCTTTTCAGTACTAATAGTTCAATTGTGGTAACAATTGGTAACACTTTAGAACAGAGAACACATTCACTATTAAATAGTTTCCTTAAATAAACACCTAATTTCCTGCTTATGGCTTGTCATTTTTAGCTTGGCTAAAATAACTTGCTCATATTTTATTTATTTTTTTCCTCTCTCTAATACCACATTTACACTGCTAATAGATCCTATTAATCAGCCTTGTAATGCTATTGGATACTTGATTTTAAAAACAGGCTTGTTTACCTGGCCATGAACTCACATCATCTTGTTTTGCTGGATGGGATAAATCAACATTCAAATAAGTAAAATGCCTTATATATATAATATATATATATAACAATAGTTTTTGATCATTCGCAATTTCAATCATCTATTTGAACATTTTGAATTTGAATCAAGATTACTGTTCAAGAACAAATCATTTCTTCAATCATTTTGAAAGTATTTGAGTAGCAGTATTCAAAACTAACTGTATATATTCATTTTTAAAAAATATGCTTAACTGGGCCCTGTTTGTTTTTTTTTTTTTCTGGGTTATATATTCAGATCTTTGAGGGTTATTAATAGTTAGTACGGTAGATTTTAAGTTTAGATATTAGCTCAAGTCAGGGGATCTAGAACATGGTTATACAGAATAAGGCATTAATTTGTACCTAATAAGTACTAATAAGCTCAAATATGCAAGTAGTATGCATGCTAATATAAGTGAATAGTTAATAGTGAGAATTAGACCTTAAAATAAAGTGTTACTGAATCCTTTTAATCCGCAAGGATGCAGAAATTTGATCAAAGACATTTATAATGTTACAAAAAATATATATTTTAAATAGATGCTGTTCTTTTTTCATTATTAAATAATAACAAGTAACTGTTACAGACATTTTGAAACCTAAATTAATGTTTTTTTCTAATGTCATTAGTTTGCTCATTGTTTAATTATTTTATTTTCTGGATTGTTGCGCAAAACTACTGAGGATTTCCTAAGCTATTAATCATTGTAATAAACATGTGCAGGATTGTTTTGTTGGATTTCTCTCTAGCACAGAAAGAATGAACCAGAACAGCATAAGACATCAACTCGATCTCAGATCATTCAGCTAAAATGACACACGGTGTCACAAAAGAAACACAGTGTGTCAATCTGTATTGTAAGATATTAAACTACATTAACCAAAAGGTCAGAAGCCCAAAAAATGACTTGTATGAAAACACACACTACACTGCACTAGGAAGGAGGAAGGAAAGTATCTGTCAAAACAAGGTTTTCGGCTGATGAATGGACGACTTTGCTCAGCATTTCTCTTTCAGTAGAAAAAAAACCCAGAAAGTTTTAAGCAACTAAATCTGCAGTAAATTGAGAGATTTTACAAGCTCAGATTCCCCATTTCTGTGACTGGCCACTGTAATGTTCTCGAGGGCTTTCATTGCTGAGATATTATCACACTCTTTCTCGTTCTTTTAGATTTATGAGATGGGTATACTGTGTAATGTGAGTATTATTCTTCAGACTGGTCTATGTGCCAGAGCTCAGTTTATCTAACCCCTTCACATTTATCTCCTGTTTCCTTACCGGCCCTAACACGATGGGAAGGGCCTTCCTCTCTCTCTCTCTCTCTCTGTGTGTATGTGTACGGGGGCGTTGCACAAGATCCCTGGCCCAGTCCTGATGGGCCCCCATGGCCCCGCCCATGAAAATCCAGGTTAAATAAAATATATTCCAGACTTTTCACGGGCTCTCTCTTACTTTGGGGCCCTGGTAATCAGTAATCACACCTGTGTGTGTGTGTGTGTGTGTGTGTGTGTGTGTGTGTGTGTGTGTGTGTGTGTGTGTGTGTGTGTGTGTGTGTGTGTGTGTGAAACCCGTCATCTATACATCTGCTAGTCTGAGATTAATGTCTTTACATGGATATTGGCATGTTAACATACACATGCTTTCTTATGGCAGACCTTAAGTTGGTGTTCTACATATTAAAAAGATTAGAGTAAATGAGTGCTGAAATAGGGGGAGCTTGGGGCAAGTTGTTACTTTTTTTTACTGCAGTGAATATTTCTCAAGAAAAATTTCTGTAGGCACATACCTTAAAGTCTTGGCTACAAATCTACTGAACATGTTACTGCACAGTAAACAGCTCATTAAACACATGCTGGCCTATGTGGGGCAAGTTGTCGACATGTAGGAATATGCCATTCAATTTTTAAGTATCAAAACACATTGCTACATATTTATATTTAGAGATATGTGACCCAGGACCACAAAACCAGTCATGCGGGTTAGTTTTTCAAAACATAATTTGAAAGATGAATAATTAATAATAATAATGGTTTGTTAGGACAGGACAATATTTGCCCGAGATATAACTATTTGAATATCTGGAATCTGTGAGTGCAAAAAAAAAAAAAAAAAATGAAGTTTTGATATCTTCATGGAACATGATCTTTACTTAACATCTCAGAAAATCGATAATGTTGACCTTTACTATATATTTTTGGCTATTATTACATTACAAATATACCTGTGCTACTTACGACTGGTTTTGTGGTCCGGGGTTACATATTAATGATAACTACAATCACACAAACATCAAACTGATGACATCTGACACATTCTCCTGGTGGAAAAAAAAATGTAAAATACATCTCTCATCTCTCTCTCTCTCTCTCTCTCTCTCTCTCTCTCTCTCTCTCTCTCTCTCTCTCTCTCTCTTTGTCTTGGAGAAATTGTATCAAGACATGATTAATGAGCAATCATTAGCATCAGTGATTTTTACTTGTATCCTCTCAAAATGCTGCTTCACTCAGGAAATGTATTTTTTTATGAAGATAACGCAATGAAATGATGATACCAAATTAATTACTTAAAACCATGGCTGTGGGGTGTTTGGTGTAATTACATGTGCAAAATAATTACATAATTAATAGCAAAATTGTGTTGATTTTGAACATTAAAGTGGTTGAAATACATGTTTGGTCTACAGTCCTTCCTTTTCTCTTCCTTTAGAAAACTGGTATTTGCTCTGATCACATGACACATCCTCTTTATATAGAACACGCAAAAATAAATGTGCGATTTAAAAGAAAAATACGGTGTGAATCTGATTAATTCACATTTCCTGGCAAAGTCGCGTTGTTTTTGTCCTTGTCAGACACCTATCAGTTGACGGTTGAATAGTCACAGGGTTGATTTTCATATGAAAGCCCTTGAAACACTTTGTTTTTGTGTAAAATGAGAGACTTTATTTTAAATCACCAATGGCTTTCAACAACAAATTCACCCTCTAGTTACTTTGTGGCAGTGCAAGGCTGTAAATTAAATATATTATTATAAAAATGGCTGTTGTGGTTGCCAGAAAGTAAAATATGGTGACAATATTTCAGACATTTAGCCACACATTAATACTCACTGTAAATTATTAATATTCGCTGTAAACAGATAATTCAATCTATTTTCAAAAATGTATTATTTGTGCAACACTTTAAAATGTAAAATAAAAGCAATATTTTTCACTAAGGTTATTTACAGCTGACCAATTAAAAGGTTTGCACTGCAGTGTACACTCCATTTCTATTAAATTAGGATAATGTTGTACAGTGTACCTGTGTGAGAATGCTGTCTAACAGTGTGTGGATCAGCACGCAGTTTCATTTCCTGGAGATGATTGATGGCTCAGACGGTGTGTGTGTGTGTGTGTGTGGTGGGAAGGAGTTATCATGACGACAGCGATGTAAACAGCCCGGCAGTCCTGCCTCAATGGAGCTGATGTGACTGAGTCAGCACACACACACACATTTTTCTACTGATGAAAACAAATGGGAGTTGTCTCATCTAGACTGATGTCGCCTTTAGGGTTCACAGTCCCTTCACACACACACAGAGACACACACTCTCTCTCTCTCTCTCTCTCTCTCTCTCTCTCTCTCTCTCTCTCTCTCTCTCTCTCTCTCTCTTCACTGACAAATCCCCATTATGTTTTTATTTCTGCACTGGCTCAGGATCTCAGGAGCCACCGATGTAAAAAGAATGGGAAACACAGAGAGAAAGAGCCAGAAAGCTTTAAAATATCTCCAAGTCTGCTCAAATGTGTGACCTTTAACCCTCCTGATCGCCTAAAACCTGGCCATAAATCGTCATCAAACACACACACAATATACAAACATACAAACACACTTCTATAAATGCCTCTAGTATGTCATGAGACTGAAGTTCATGAGCAGTTCTCTAGTTCTTCACTGAATTGTCAGGGGATCGTTTACATTATTTATACAGGCTTCTGTACTGTACGGCACAAACCAGACGTCATATGGCTTTACTGAGATTGTTTACACATTTATAAATTTTCTCAGCGTGTGTGTCTGAGAGAGAGAGAGATGGAACAGGCCATTCAACACAAGCACTCTATTCTAATTAGATGGAAAGTGACTGCATATTTAGACCGTAAATCATACTTTTTTTAAGGTACTGAGGAGATTGTGGCACATACAGTTGGTTGACCAGAAATCACCATATCCTCCCAGATCCCCCCCCCCCCCCCCCCCCAAAAAAAAAAAAAAAAAAAGTGTATGAATAAAGTAAATTCAATTAAATAGTGCTTATACATGGAGAACTAAGAAAATCAAGCAATAGAGGAAAAAAGGTAGGAAAAGAAGAAAAAAATAATTATAGTGGCTACTGGTTGAGAAAACACAAATACTCTTTTAAAAACTTAAAAAAAAATATTATTATTATTTTCTTTTAAATTATGTTAGTTTTTTAAATAAATGTAAAAATGTATATAATAATGATTTATTATTAGTAGTAATATAATTACATTAAGTAATATATTTCTGTCAAAGTTTCTTCAAGTTAAACCAAAGTTTTATTTTGAAGAATTGCTGTGAATATTAAGAAGTTTAAGTGCTTTCCTCAAAAGATGCTCTTAAAAAGCTCATGAAATGACTCTCAGAGCAGTTCTAGAGGTTATGTTCATGTGTTCATGTACTCATTTATTGAGAAGGCAGAGGCTGAAAACACTGCGAGTGTCACACGAGCTTCAATATGTGTGTAGTAAAGTATTGAAAGGGAACTGCACATCTGTGCCATTCATTCACACAGAGACATGCAGAACGTGCAGGATTCATATTTAAATTGTATTTTTGTGGCTTAATATTCACAGACTCTAATCCATATTGCATTTTGATTTAACTGTACTGTCCTGATTTTGATTTATTATCCAAAATGTGGCACACTCCGTGACATTCCGCGTTATACAGTAAATTCCATTTTATTACTGGATCCTGTCTGCGTTTTCCGCATTGCAGAAACCATAGGGCCCTATAAAAAGTGTAATTGCATGATTGGCATCAAGATGGAATTGTCGTGTATTGGTGTTTTGCAACCACAAAGGTTTAGTGATGTCTTCTATAGATACAAGCTAACTGGTTATGCTAGCAGGTCAGTGTAAATGTCAATCATGCTGCCTTTTCTGTCTAAGATGGCAACTTCAACCACTCATAGAATTATTGTCTCATCAAAAAAAAAAAAAAAAAAAAATTGTTTACTAAGGAATTTATGTGAACTTTAACAAAACACAAACTTCACTGCTCTTGACTTCCACATTAAGTGTATTAATGGCTCTGCTCTCACTCTAGACACATAATAATTTGTTCATGTGAGTGATGCTATGGACAGGAAACCGAATACTTTAAGACTATGCCTGTATGTCTAATTTCTTCTTCTCCTGGTCTGTACACCTGAAGTGAATCTATTGCACGTCAGTGTGTGTTGGATCTTCGCCTGTTATCCAATCTGTCAGATTTGCAGCTGCAAGTATATGGATGGTCTTGAGCACTTCAGGGAGAGATCATTATATATGAGTGAAGCAGGTGTGTGAGTTTGTGTGTGTTCATGGAAGGCAGGTGGGCAAAAACACTCAGAAACACAAAGTACTTCACTCTGAGGATGGAGACAGAAAGCAGAGAAGAACAAGTGCATCTTTCATACATCGTCCCATCACTTTTTTTTAATTTTGTGAACAATTCAGGCCCTATTATACCCAAGAGCCCCCTCTGTTTTGAAACTGCACAGGTAAAAGAAAAATTGCATATACAAAGAACAAACAAAATCCATGCATCAACAGTAGTAATCATGCATGATCTTGCAATTCAACCTCACAATCTGCAGTTGTGGCATTCTGCTTTCATGCCTCTAACATGCACATCATGACATTTGATTTATGATCTCAGCTTGCACATACATTTTGCAATCTTCCATCCACTGCCTACTGCTTTAATTTGCAGGTCCAGGATAAAGCTGCTCACACTGAACTTGACAGAAAAACCAATAGTCAAATCCAAAATGTAACTATCAGTGGAATGCACAATGTAGCATTTCCAGAGGTCGCAGACAACCTTTCCTTCTTTGATTGCTGCAATAATATGTCTTGTATGCTAAATTTATTTACCAAAACGTGCAGTATTGCACTGTATTGCATACATACTGTAGGTATGACATATAACTGAATAAGCCAAATACAAGTCTTCATGATCTTTCTCTCACACACACATACATCTGTTTACTGTACACCTGTACAAACACAAAATTTTATTGTTTGCATTTCTAGTACAATCCTCTTTCCTAAGCTCATGTATACAACACTCTTTGCCACAGGCACTGGAAAATGTATAACATTAAAAGTTACATTTTCAAATGAAAACAGCAACATAACTGTTTTATGAAGTATGCCTTCATATGTGCTTCATTTCCACTGGAGGAAACAGCTGTTGTGTGATGAGAGGTGAACACAGCAAAGGGGAACCGAATGATATTTTGTAAACTGTATATAGTACAAAGAACAGAACTGCACAGATGCAGTTATTATAACAATATATTGTTAAACACACAACTTGTCCTCTATTTCTCACTCTGCGGATTGAAAAAGTACGCACTGAAAGACGAGGAAGAGTCAGTTGAAGTCTGCCGCCATTTTCATGGAATTTAAAGGGGATTGAGGCGATCATGAATTTGTGTACAGTTTAAGGAACTAATCGCAAAATTGTAGGGCGGGCTGATTAGTCATAAAAATGGCCTAAAAAATACCCATGGTAAGAAAAATAAATAAATAAATAAATATTTTAAATAAAAGCCATTCTTTTTCATTTTTTTTTTTTGTTTTTTCATCAAAAAAGATAATTATTAAAAACGAGCTAATCAAGTTGATCTTTATTGTAGATGTGGCACTCAACATTCATAAATTAATTAATTCATTCAGGCCTATCATTGCCAAAATTGTTATGCCCTTATTTCTATTTTTAAATTATATTACATAAATAATAATTTTACCATAGAAAAACACATTATACTGGATGCTTGTCACGACAGTACTAGTTATAAACCGGCACTAGAATATCTCTAATTTCAGAAGCACCCTTAGTAAATTTGTTGTTGGCTGATATGACAAAAGAAAAGCTCTTTATCTCATATATCGTCAGCATAAAAAAAATAAAATAAAACAATAGGCCTTTGTGGCTTCATTCTCTAAAATACAGTCTATGTGTGTTTCAGGCCTATCAACAAAATGCTATGAAATGTGCACACAATTACCAAAATCTAAAAGACAAAAAAAAAAAAAAAAAAACAGCTATTAGAGGGACACTGTTTGGGTTAGACCGAAAAAATTAAATTGAGCTTAAGAACAACAGAAACTGCAGCTGGGATGTGCTGCAGATAGATTAAAAAATAATAATACATAAAAAAAGTGTGTGCAGGCTCTACCAGAGTTCACACAGATCTGCCTTTGTGCTCCGAATCCTCTGCAAAAGTTTGAGGAATGCAGAAGCAACGTGATCCTTTCAGACTGATTGTGCCCAGTGTTTGATCTAGAGACAACTGCTGTGATCTCTGTCCTCGTATGCCAGCTGCTGCCCACCAAGATGAGCTGCTCTGTGAGCCTTTAGAGGGATAGTTCATCCCCAAAAGAATAGTGTGTAGTCATTTACTCATCCTTGTGTTGTTTCAACCCAGTATTATTGGATTATTTTACATTCTAAAGAAGCAATAGACATGAGACGGGGGTGTATAACTCATTAATACAAGGATAGTGATTTACCGTAAAAATTTCTAAACATCAGTGCCACTCTGTGCCACGGTGGTCATAAAGTCTGGACATCAAAACAAACATGAGACAGTAATGTCCTTTATCTGGAGAATGAAGGCCTGTTCTGTGTTTTTGGCACACTGGGTCATAAAAGTGGACAGGATGCTTCCCTCTCCAAACCGACTCCATGTGTGTGTTGGTGTGGAGCCTCGAACCACAGAACAACAGGGGAACAGTTCAGAGATATACCATAATCCGCCCCACAAATCATCTGGGTGTGTTTGGAGTAGAAACTGCCCTGTCATATAGTATATCCACGCTAACAATGTGCATGTACAGAGCAAACGATGGTGGCAGATTAATCGATACAGACCACCAGATATAATAAGCCATCTATCATTTCTCTCTCTCTGTCGGCTTAAATGTGCTTTATATAACAGAAAGCTGAATTGGATCTGTGTTACGAGTCTATAATGAAATAAATATGGCATTGTAGGGAAAATCTATATGTACAAATACATCAATCAATACATCAAACACAATCAATGACAAATCAAAGAGGAAAGCAAATACTGGAAATGAGATTCACATGCAGCAAACTACTGGCTTTTATAAATACAGTTATTTATTTAATTTGGTTTTAAAGGTTCATAGTTGCCCTTTTCCACCAAAAGCATGCTGGTGCTAAAAATGGGCATTGGGTTCGCTAAATAAATACCAAGAAATTCCTAGTGCAGATGACAGGAACTTCACTGTCTCATAAAAATAAAAATAATTACACAAATATCAACGTCTCGATTGGATCTTTTCACTTACTGAATCCTGTGTCTGTGTGGTATGTGGGACATCAGTATATACGGAATATCTGATGGTTTTCCTTCAATGCCCCATTTCAAAATTCACCCAGCCGAACACGGCTGTCTGCACGCAACTCTGGCGCTCTTTATGGAATGAAAGCAATCCTAATGCTGTTTATAACAAAGCAAACCCATCGAAAATGAAAGTTTGCCACACAGAGCCCAAAGGTTTTATTAAATAGCGTTGTATATCATGTGGCATTAAACAGAATTCCCATCCAAAGACGAAGCTCACACACACTTCAACACAGGGTTGCACCATATTGGAAATAGTGGCATTAAATACAGGAATTTGGTAAAGAAAGGTATAAGAAAATGGTAACACTTTAGTATAGGGTCCAATTCACACTAATAACTACTTGCTTATTAGCATGTCTATTATTAACATATTGGCTGTCTATTGGTGCTTATAAAGTACATATAATGCATGACATCCATAATCCTACCCAATACCCTAAACTCAACAACTACCTTACAAACCATTAATAAGCAGGAAATAAGAAGATAATTGAGGCAAAAATCATAGTTAATGGTTAGTTAATAGTGAGAATTGGACCCTAAAATAAAGGTTGCCCAAAATTTCATCTTATAATGCAACTGTAGTGTAAAAAAAAAAAAAAAAAAATGCATTAAAATATACAATTGCTTTAACAGTAAAACAAAAACAAAATAACAATAACAATATTTATTTATTCCTTTTTTTTAAACGCTAAAAATCTGCAAGACACTCCCTACATTACAATACGGACCCAGTAAATGAACCGAGCAGCCATTATATGTTCAATACTGTATCATGAGTTGCACTCAAGTAAAAAATGTATAAATAAAACCAAGACATTCAGTAATCACTAAGCCATATCGCAAAATGTAATTTATTTTGAAATATCACTCAGCCATACCTCAACAGGTCCAAATTCCCAGACCATAGGCAGGCAACACAGGAAATTAAAACTTTACTCCAAAGATAACCTTCTGTCTCCTGCTTTCTTCTCCACACTATATGTTTAAAAAAAAAGAAAGAAAGAAAAAAAAACAGCATGGCTCAATCAAATACCAGCTCCATTAAAAAAAATAACATACAAATCATATTGCATTGCTTAACCTTCTGAAATAGCAAAGCGTCCACTGACAAAGGTGTATATGCACAGTAAGGTTAGATCATCCAATTGTTTCGATCACCTTCTTGTGTTAGGATTTAACCATCTAGTTGTTGTGCACATTCTGAAAGTTCATGACCTTCATCAGCCCTGTAGGATGTGGAGTGCATGGAAGGGTTTACAGTAGATGTGAATATGCTGGTCTATATATAGCAGTGGCCCATATGGCATACAGATCGCTGCTGCCAGCTGGACCCAAAGGGTGAGGAGAGAGAAATATGGCACTACAACGTTTGATGTGGGAAACGAGGGTGGACAGAGAGGGAATACTCTGGCTGATGAAGAGAGAGAGAGAGAGAGAGAGAGAGAGAGAGTGTAACATGCCAATATAGCACATTCATTTGGATTGACTGCAATATTAGGAGGTTGAGGGCACAGTCAAGTCTTCATTCTTGTAAAATAATACCGGAATCAAGCAGAGATAATTAAAAGCGCTGGCTGAACAAAATAATGTGTGAAAGAAAAACTTGAAAGGGCGGTGTAATTAAATTGAGATGCTGCTAAGTAGTCAGCCATAAGTTTGGCTTGGACAGAACAAAAATGTTCCTTCCAACTTGTCTCCTATGGGCAGATCGTCACTATAAGCCCAGACTCACCCGGAGAAGGGCATGATTTGATATGCGCTAAAAGCCTCAAGGTCAATATTCATGCTGCCAAATGAAACTTCGAATCCAAATTGAAGTCATGTGAAATGTTGTGTGTGTAAACAGAGAGCGGGGTGCGTTAAAACTTGATCTGAAGGAGCAAAGTCAAGTGGAAGTGAAGTTCATCTGGACTCAGACCACATAGCATGACCACAGAGGCCAGAGGCTACTGTACATGTGCTACTCATTAAAAAGATACAACTTTGACAGACAGCATGAATTAAACTCAATTAAAATATGAAGCAAAAATATCTGCTGCAATACTCATAGCAAAAAATTAATAAATAAAAAAGAGGTGATTTAGCAGAATGTTCATATTGTTTATTTCCATACAATGGAGACGTATGGTAAAAAGCTTTTTAGTGATTATAAATTACATTTCAATTTCCTTGTCACAAAAAACTGATTATATGACTTCAGAAGATTTCAGAAAACAGAAAATACTAGGGCTGGGTAAAAAAAAAAAAAAAAAAATATCAGTATCTCGATAGGTGAACTATTCTACATTAGATTAAAAGGGGGGAAAAATCAAATAAAGAAAAAGATGGACAAATAATGAAATAACATCAAAGATATATCAAACTGGTCAAAAGTGACAGTAAATAATTTTATAGTAACATTTATTTTTCTAATAAATTATGATTTTGGTGTTCTATTCATCAATAATAATAAAAAAAAAAATTATAAAAAAAAAAAAAAAAGTTTGCACAAAACACAGCTCAACGGTTTTCAACATTGAAAAAATAAGAAATGTTTCTAAATATGTTTTGTCCAGTCTTGACACTGAAGACTGAAAAAACACATCTTTGCCATCACAGTAATAAATGACATTTAAAATATCAAAATAAAAATCAGCTATTTTAAATTGTAATAACACTTCATATTACCATTTTAACTGCATTCTTGGTGAAATAAATGCATCCTTAGTGAGCACAAGAGTCTTCTTTAAAAAACATCTCACCGTCCCCAAACTTTTGAAGGGTAATACACATTTAACTGTTTTTAGAAAAGTCCAGTTTTGCTCTCAGATGGTACAAGACCTCCTGAGGGAAAACACACACAGATTTAGCACTGTATGGCAAAACCCAACTGAGCAGGAGCTGACTTTGACAAGTGTTACCTATTAAAGTTAGTTATACTATGAAATATCCCACAATTAAACATAATTAACGCCTTTGGTCTGGGGAGAGGTGTGCATGGGTAACACTTTCTGTCAGACTCTGGGTTTCCAAGCAGAACAGCGGTTGGCTGATTCGGTGTTTGGCGAGTTTAAAGCACAGACTCACAGCAGCTCAATTGCTTGCAGGGTTTTTCTTAGATGGCCTCTCAGACAGTCGGCTGGCCCTTGGCTTTTAGCTCTTTAAATTATAGTGTGACAGCACAGATGACGCGGAGCTAGAAACATCCCACACACTCACATGCTGAGAACACATTCAGTACACACACTTAAGTTTTTACACAAAGATTTTCTTGACAGATAACTTTGCAGTGTGTACCACAGCGTATGTTTAGCTGTTTGCTATTAAGTTATATACTGCCAAAGCTAAGGCTTTCTAGACAGACAGAGAGATAGATTGATGACATGACCACATGTGAAATAATCACACACACAGACGCTCACTGCATAATTGGGAGGTAATGCTCCATACAAACACAATGATCCACTTTCTCTTATTCACAAGTTAATAACCCATAACAAATGTGTCTCCCTCTGTCTTACTCATTCTTTGCCATTAGAACCTCTTCTCACAAACACAGTTATAGGACCGAAGAGCCTCCTCTTAAAGCTACTGACCATATCCTCTCCATTAGATCTGAGAGAGAGAGAAAAATAAAATAAAATTGAACCTGTTAAAATTTAATGAGACAATCTACTTCACTCCTGTTTTGGGCCATATTTCACCTCCTGATATGAAGAGCCTCCTCTGGCAGATATTATGTATTTTTAAATGAAATCACTGAAGCCTACGTTCACAAAAAGGGTGGACTGACTTTTATTTTTTTTCTTCTGCCATGAGATAGAGTAAGTGTTTTTGATGCAGTGCTGAATATCAAAGTAATAAGCCACAAGAGGTGTAATATGCCACAGTCGTTGGATGTTCCGAAGTGCAACAGAAAGCAGATTCCCATCAATATAAACCACTCAGTACATTGTTCAAAGGATGGGGTGAATGAAGTTTTTGTTAAGAAATCAATTCAATCAAGGTTACAATTCATCAATAATGCATTGAATTGATCAATAGTAACAGTAAATATATTTACATTGTTGCAAAAAGATATCAAGAAAAAAATGTACTGTTTAAAATCAAAAGAATATCCCAGTACTTGCTCAATGCATTAATGAGAATTGTAAAATGGCACAAATCTCTTGGTACATACTGTTAAAGTTTACTAGTAGTAAACAAACAATTTTATATTAAAACCATAAATCATAAACACTGGTCTTAATCCAGTCCCCAACTGGAAAAGTGTAGGGCCTTCTCTACATATTAACAGCATCTGTACTTCTCTAGCACAAATTCATTCTTGTCCGGAGGCAAACTATCAAAGCTGGTTTTAGCCTCCCTCTAGAGAAATACATGGTCATTTGAAGCGGATGATCAAGTGTTGGCTGTAATTTGGCCTGTCTCTTTTGATGTCCAAGAAGGGGCTGTCATTATTTTACAGGCAAAATTGGATTTGTCCCCCGATGGTCGAGTGGATAAGCACTGAGCTCATTAATGTGCTTCCAAAGGCTTTGGTAAGAAATAAAGCAATCATGGGGTACTTTCGTTAACAAACACTCATCACAGCCATATTTTGCCCTGTCTAACAGCTCAACTGTACTGCACAAGTGTGTGGAAAACTGTACTATAAAATTTTTGTTAAATGCCTCTTTTTTCAGTTCAAATGTGAATTCTGTGAAAAAAAATAAATACATTTACAAAAAAAAAAATATATAGGGGTGTCTTCCTCTGATTTTATTGTTGTTTCTATTGGTGTCAGATGGCAGAACCGGAGGCTTTCATTCGTAGCTACAAAATGTGTTTCCTCATCATAAGATGCATTGTGTGCTCCCAGAACCTGGCTCAGTGTTGACAGAAACATTTAAATCATGCTGTATTTGCTGAGATTTGTTACTTGTACAAATCACATCAATGACAAGCAGGTTACATAAAGTAAAATAACTGAATGAGAGAGAGAAAGAGAGCATATAAACAAGCTTGGTATGTTTGCCAGTATTATTATTATTCTGCTCAGTGAGGAGGGAATACATTATAACACATATATGTGATATTGGAACACAGTATTAGTCATAAGGGTCAATTTCATTTATACATCATCAAAGCTGAGTAAATAAGCATTCCATTTGTTTGTTGGAAGCGTTTGTTAGGATACAACAATATTTGGCTGAGATACAGCTACTTGAAAATCTGGAATATGATGTACACACACACACACACACACACACACACACACACGTATATACACACACACAAACAGAGGTGGGTAGTAACGAGTTACATTTACTTCGTTACATTTACTTGAGTAATTTTTCGGGGTAACGAATACTTTTCGGAGTATATTTAAAGATGGGTACTTTATACTCTTACTTGAGTACATTTTTTGGGAAAAATCTGTACTTTTACTTCGTTACTGTGGGCGACGCCCCTCTCGTTACTTTATCTTAATGCAATAAATGCTTCAGTTTATTCCAAACGCGCCGTCTACTTTTCTCTGGACAATGAGCGATGCCCATTCGCGAATGATTCATTCTTTTGAGTCAACTCTGTTCAAAGGCTTGATCAAACCAATTGGCAAACGAGTGGATTGGTTCATGAATCAGTTTGATTGAGTCGTTCAGTTCCATGCTGCACGCGCTGAGCTCTGAAGCGGTTCACTCAGAGTTGTAACGTTTAAGAATATTAGCAGCGTTGAAAACGGGGCTATGGAACTGCACTGAATTGAAAGCTAATCTGCAAAGGCTATTATTTGCTTGCGATGGAGATCCTTATTAGATGAACGCGTGTGCTGTCTACTGTTTAACAGGTAATAACTTGGGCTACATTCGATTACAGTACACGATACCACTGTGACATTAGTTTGTTGTACGTGTGTGGCTTATAACAGGTTGAATGCAGCTTCCAAAAGACAAAGAATAGCCGATTAAGATTTTATTAATTTTAATACAATCACACCAGTGCGAGTACGTTCAGCAAGTCATATCATCAGCTGCTAAATTCAGATCTGTGATCGCTTGCTGGCGCTGAGCCAGAGACAGACGCGTTTTTACAGCGCTGCGCATTAACCAATCACACACGGTTCTGTTGAGCTTTTGAATGCAATGGCCAATCAGAGGTGTTCCGATGAGTCATCGCTGAAATGCCGGTGCTTCCTTCACTCGCTCACTTACTGAATACCTCTTTCTGCCGAATTCTCTCGTCAGAAACAACAAAGTGCAGATGTGTGTACGAATCTATATTTAAGATATTGATTTCACAGTGTTAACAGTTTCAGTGATTTTAATAGTAGTTTCTGAGAGTGAATGAAATCTAGACTGTCAGTGAAAATTATGTTTAATAATGTAAATGTTATTTGCTCTCTTTCTGAACAATGAAAGATTAGTAGCAATATTTATATCACATTAATTTTCAATGTTAAATTCACATTTAAAATAAAGTCAGTCGTATTAAAAATATGTTATGGCATGATACCTATATTTGTTACTTAAATAAACAGACAGGGTTTTATAATAAATTATATAAATTGGATTAAAGGCTGATGAAATATATACATTTATACACACACGCATACATTACATACATTTTTTGTCTATATATCTATATAAAAAAGGCTTCGTATATATGACCCAAAGTAACTAGTAACTAACTACTTGAGTAGATTTTTTATCCGATACTCTTTTACTCTTACTCAAGTAACTATTCAAGACTAGTACTTTTACTTTTACTTGAGTAAATATTTCTAGAATTACTTTTACTTTTACTTGAGTAAAGTTTTTGGGTACTCTACCCACCTCTGCACACAAATCACCTTTAAAGGTGAAAAAAAAAATATGTTCTTGGCAATGCATATTACTAATTAAGTCTACAAATTTACAAAATATCTTTATAATATCTTAATGATTTTTGGCATAAAAGAGAAAATTATAATTTTGGCCTATACAATGTATTTTTAGCTATTGCTACAAATATACCATTGGTACTTATGACACATACATATCACACATAATAATCATGTTTAGTCAACATATTAATGTTTATCTGGTGGACAAAGTAATTTCCCATGTAAAATAAAGTAGTAACCAGTAGATGCTGTGTTTTACTTTTATTTTACCATGGTTAAGGGGCATCTTTAGAAAATGGAGCTCCTAAAAAGCCATTTATACTTATATTTACAATAATGTACAATTCTACAAGCTTATATATATATATATATATATATATATATATATATATATATATATATATATATATATATATATATATATATATATTTGCAAATGTGTCAATAATTTTGTGGTATCTGAAATCAAAATGTTTGAGATTTATAGTAGATATGTAGACTTGCCATATTAATCTCAAATGCGCAGAGACAAGTATGCATATATTTCCAGTTTATAATAGTTTAACTTAGATTTTAGAGCCAGTACACTTTCTGCGTCATAAGCCATAACTTGCAATTCCTAATTCAACAACCCAACACCAGTGTAAAAAGCAGACAGACAGTCACAGGGTGGAGGTCCATCAGTTACACAGAAGAGTTGCCAGTTTGAAATCACCCATTCAGAATCCAGCAGGCCTGGGCAGAGTGAAGGATTAACCAGTCAAACACAGACACAGAGGGAGGAGAGAAGGATTAGAGGAAGACACAAAGCACATGGGATTTTCCCCTTTCACCTTTTACCCCACCCCAACCTCCATTTGGTCTTCTCATTGGTTTTTGACATATCTTGTCTCCACAAAAAAGTATGCAAACCAATCAGATATACCACAAAAAAAAAATAATATCACTAATATTTTTTTTTTACATCTTGGTTGTTTGAAGAGGAACATGAGACCAATGTCTGCTGTGTTGATTTCACTTTCTTGCACCTCATTCCTTCTTTCCTTTCTCACTCTGTCTCTGCTCTTAAGGGGTTGGTAAGCAATCACTAACGTTCAGTTTGATTTGTTTCAGTGCTGTGCTGTTTCCCCTGTAAGAGGCAGTCATTACACTTTAACCCTGACTAATCAAGCATGTTTTCTCCTGGCTACAGTGTCTAAACTGCCTCAGGAGCATGTGTAGAGTGTGTGTTGCGTCAGAAGGAAAGATGGGGAAAGACACAGAGTGAGGGGGAAAACAGTGAAATGATTTTAGCATGCTCCGTCGACTCCCTGAGACACCATTTTCCTGTGTGTGTGTGCTTCTACGACAATCACAGGTGTGTGTGTGTGTGCAAATCCATAAATCCTCCTATATTGAAAGATTGTTATCCTGGCAAGAACACAATGTAAAAATGAGCAGCATGTCAGGTGTGACCCAGAGAAGCACACAGCTGAACAACAGCAATCTGTAATGTCTGTGCTGTTGAAGGTTATCAGACAAGAGGCACTGTATGCATCTAGCTAAGCTCAGACACATTTAAAACCACTGGACACATGACAAACAACATTTTAGCATTTTCAAATTATTCATTAGAAAGGAAATGTGATCCCAGACATGCAACAATATATAACTTTAATATGGGGCTGTGTATACACGCATGTTGTGCATGTGTAACTGCTGTGTGAACTTGTAGCATAGGGAAGGTCCAAAATGAACTTATTTCTGCCACATCTGGCACTTAAATGTAGGGTAATCCGTTTTGGAGAGGCTAGCAATAGCCAACTAGCTTTGAAAACATAAGATCTGCGAATCACTCTCCAAATAATAATGCCATTCTTGCTCGGTCTGCAAAAGTGTAATGGAACATGCTGATGAGGTATCACGTCTGTACAAACAGAAGAGCTATGCAGATACATAGGTTGACAGGCAGGTAGGACAGCCTATCGTAGCCCTCGGACCAAAGGATATTATGATCTTATGGTCACATGTCTTCCACAGATGATTTTAATACAATTTAGACCACTATTAGAGGGTAGTCGTGCATCAATGGTTTTGTGAGTTGGGCTTGTAACCCAAAGATCACAGGTTTGAGTCTCAGGTCTGGCAGGGATTGTAGGTGAATGTCCAGTGCTCTCCCCACCCTAAATAGACTAAGGTGAGACCATTTAGCAAGGCAGCAAACCCCCAGCTAGTCCCCGGGAGCCGCAGCATTGGCTGCCCACTGCTCTGGGTGTGTGTTCACGGTGTGTGTGTGTGTGTGTGTGTGTGTGTCTGTTCACTACTCACTACTGTCTGTGTGCACTTGGATGAGTGAAATGCAGAGCACATATTCCTTTCCTTTATTATTGATTTCTAAAAGAATGTGTAGAGACTTTCAAAGAGCATAAAAAAGAAAAATAATATGTTTTTCAAATCACCTAACCTGCTTTTAAAGGGATAGTTCACCCAAAAAATTATATAATTTGTTGCTCAGAAAGGTTGCAAGGACATCATTAAAATAGTCCAAAAGTATCCCACTTGCTGCGCCTTGTTTACACGCAGAGTAATGCATGTGTTGTGTTACTCTCGTACTTGGTGGCGGAGACTGACCCAAAACAGAAAGAATTGTTGAATAAAGTTATTGATGTTTTATTTTTATTTTATAAAAAAAAAAAAAAAAAAAAAAAAAAATTGCACAGGGTGAGTAATTAATTGCAGAATTTTACTAAATTCAACAATGACCTGTTAATCACACATTTACACATTTTCCAAGAATACAAATATTATGTAGACACAGTCGACCGCTCCTCACCACCTGTTTAAGCACAAAAGTGCTGTTTAGCCCATGTCATGTCTGTTCTCCGAGTAACATCTACAGGTCGGCATCTCTCAGATATACTCCCAGGAATACAGCAAACGCTTCACAGATCCACGCCACACTGCATATGCACACACATGAGTGGCCTCACACCGGAAGGTCATTGTGACTGTAGCTGTTAGAATTACCACTGAGAGTAATTAGCTTTGCTCTCTCAAGGTCTCGAACCCCCTGAACACACCTTTACACTGTCAGCGGCCTGCAGTAAACGTGTGTGTGTGTGGCACAGGTGATGTATAATCAGCTCTCAGTGGAGGTGTGGAACATTACTGTCTGACATAATGATACCCTGCACAGAGAGAGAGAGAGAGAGAGATCATTAACTCCAACACACTTAATGAATTTGAACAATGAAGTCAACTCTTTCTTTATGGATGTATATTAGTCAAGGTGCCAAGGGCATCATTAAAAACTTTACCCTTTTTGTTGTTGTTTTTTCTCTGTCGACTCCCATGCTGCAATGCAGTGTTATCCTTATCTCCTCTTGTTCCTCTTTTTCTCTTCAAAAATGTCCTTCTCTCTTTCTTCTCCTTCAACAAGTTCGGCGAGACAGAGTGGTTGTCTGTTCCTCTGTCTTTTGCGCTCTGTGTGTGTGTGTGAAGGTGATAAGGTACAGAATCAGTCTAAATGTGTCCAGAGGCTCTCCTCTCAGCAGGACTGTCAGGAATAAAATGAATAATCTGTTGCTAACACACACATACACACACTCTAACAATACAGCAGAGAATATTGGCTTCAAACAATACGCAATTTCAGTAAGACACAGGGGTCACAGACACACACAGTTTGATTGTCGTGTAGAAATAGAAATAGAAAGACCTCTTACAATCTGAGAAATTTATATTTATTTTACTTTACAAACAACACAATTTAAAAGACAAATAAACGTTTTGATTTGCAAGATAACAATGTCCAAATATCTCACTGAATCTAAACTTTGTTATAGACAATTTCCTATTGAAACAGGAAGTTGGGGTGGGACATGTTAAAGTGAGTGTCCTTTAGCCTATTATAAATGACTACGGTCCAGATTTACTAACAGCATGCGCCAATGCAAACCATCTTTTGGTGTTACAATAATAATTTTAGTATTGACTAAAGATGCACAGTGAAATATATATATATATATATATATATATATATATATATATATATATATATATATATATATATATATATTCTTTTTTTGACAAAGATGGATTAAATTGATCAAATAAATTGTTGTTTTGAGTAAAGTAGAATTTTTTTTTTCCCATCCTTGTCAAAAAAAAAAATATGTGAATATTTTTATATTTAGCACATTGTTTTATAAAATATCTTAGACACTCTTTACTGTTGTCTTTTGTGTGTGTGTGTACTGTATAAGCAAGATATAATAATGCAAATGCAAAGTGTGGAAAAAATAAATGGAACACAAAAATGTTCTAGATTTAGTGTTTATTTTGCCAGGATCAAACCCTGATATGCAAACTGCTAATGTTATTTACTAAAAAAAAAGACACCGACAGACATGGACTGAAACCCCAACAGTGACTCCATGAGCTCTTCAACATTCAGTTAAGTGTCTGGAGCTTTGAATAGTGTGTGGCGGAAACATGCTTGACCTTCAGCTGTGCAGTTCCCCGACAAACGACTACAGTGCATGTGTGCTCTCAGCTGTTTTCAGAGAATAACCATCATTACATCATCACAATAAAGTGTCTAGTGCTTTCAAACGTATGCACATCAGCACTTTTCAAACACCTCTGTTGACAAGAGCTCAGGGTTGCAATTGGCTCAAGCCAAAAATGAAAAAAACATGCCACCCCTCCCCAGGAACATCACAAGTTTGTGTGTGTGTGGCCTCGTGTTACTCTACAGCGTTTTGTTTTACCTTGTCTCAGCACCTCAAAGCCCCCTCCCCTTAACACCTGCTTGGGATGCTTTTTTGTGCCCTTTTTTTTCTAAACACACACCACCTCAGCATCAATTTCCCATCTGTTTCTCTCATCTATTTGACACTGACGTGCACAAATGCGCAAACGCATGCATTAAAGAGCAGCAAAACACGTAAGAGAGCTATTAAACGGCACGTTGCTATGCGACCCGACCTTCGGAAGAACGCCACAGAGCCGTAATGATCCACGCGACCATCTGTGACTGCCGCCCTCTGCCTCACCACAACCCATTATGACATCGCTGTCTCATCTCCACGGGGACAGACGGCTTTATTAATAACTCAACACTCTTGGCAATGTCTCTCTCTCTCTGATTCCATCATCTACTGTAGGGAAAGTGATTAGACACTCAATTCCCTGGATAAACCAACTTTAGCCAGTGGAGACACACATACACACACACTCACTCACTCAGAAGCCATTGATCGCTGGTAAGGGCTCACGGGAGGATCAATAGTGGATTTCTCAGTACAAACGTGAGTGTTAAAGGGTCAAGGCCACACACAGAATATATATGGTTACGGTTAATTCTACATCACTCAGTTTCACACGCACACACACACCTAAACTGTATACAGTATAAAAGTGTAAACATGTATTAAATGGAAACAATTCTGACACAGACCTTTATAAACTGACAATCCCATTTTTTTTTTTTTTTTTTCAAAAGCATCAAGACTCGTGTTTATCTGAAAGATCTCCCATCAATGGGCTTTTTTTTCTGAAAACCATAAGCCATTCAGATCAACCAGCAGGAAAGATCTCTTTAACATCATTCCTCAAGCTGTGAGATTACAAGGAGATCAAACAGAGATTTGGTGCTTTGGACCTTTTTTTTTCCTAAGAAAAGGAAATACAAACCAGAGTTTTTTATTTTTTATTTTATTATTATTATTATTATTATTATCACTTGTATGCTATTTTAGATCGTATTAATATTTGCGATATTTTATTAATATTAATATACTTTCATACCTTCAATGTAAATTTTTTTATTAAAAATCCTCATTTTAATTAAAAGTCATTTTATGGGATTCTGTCATTTTTATTAATTTCCTTTTTATAATATTAATATATAATTTAACTGAATTTCAGTGTTGGTTTTAATTATTAATATTCTTTTATTATTATTATTATTATTATTTTTTAGTCAAGTTCTTAAAATTATTTCAGTTAGTTGCCAATTTAGCATTTAAAATTAACACTTTGTTTACGTGTTTCATTCATATTTTTCTATTTTGTTTCATTTTTCTTTCAAATGAGCATATATTTTTTAAACATTATAATCGTGTAAGGGCAAAACCTATTCATTTGAAATGACTGATTTTAGTGTTTAGTTTTTATTTAGACAATATAGTATAGAATTTTAATTTGCTTAAATTCACAATAACAATAAACTTATTATTGACATCGGGCAGAATTTCAATACCAGTGCATTCTAATCCATAATTGTTTTACCTAGACTTTCAGGAGAGATTTCAACAATGTATCAAACTGTGCAGACTTGCCAAGATTATACCCACTTTTACATATATATATATATATATATATATACATACATACATACATACATACATACATACATATATATATATATATATATATATATATATATATATATATATATATATATATATATATATATATATATATATATATATATATATATATATATATATATATATATATATATATATGAAAATTGTAGAATCACACTGAAGGCATCAAGGGCTATTTGACCAAGAAGGAGAGTGATGGGGTGCTGCGCCAGATGACCTGGCCTCCACAGTCACCGGACATGAACCCAATCGAGATGGTTTATGGGTGAGCTGGACCGCAGACAGAAGGCAAAAGGGCCAACAAGTGCTAAGCATCTCTCGGGGAACTCCTTCAAGACTGTTGGAAGACCATTTCAGGTGACTACCTCTTGAAGCTCATCAAGAGAATGCCAAGAGTGTGCAAAGCATCAAAGCAAAAGGTGGCTACTTTGAAGAACCTAGAATATTACATATTTTCAGTTGTTTCACACTTTTTTTGTTATGTATATAATTCCACATGTGTTAATTCATAGTTTTGATGCCTTCAGTGTGAATCTACAATTTTCATAGTCATGAAAATAATGAAAACTCTTTGAATGAGAAGGAGTGTCCAAACTTTTGTTCTGTACTGTATATATATATATATATATATATATATATATATATATATATATATATATATATATATATATATATATATATATAGGGCCAATACATCATAAATAGGTCTTAGATTAAGCCAAATTAAGGCCTTAGTTAAAATAGGACATTTAGGTTTACGGACATGCATTTTTAAGGACATAATAGTTTATATTACTGAATTAATTAACAGTCAAATTCTACTGGGTATTTCAAATCTGGATGCAAAGAAGGCCCTTGTTGTTTTCTCTTTCAGGCAAAGTGTTCTTTCTTTCTTTCTTTCTTTCTTTCTTACACACATTAACACATTCTGCATCTGCATATTGAGCTGTTGTGAGTCACACTACATTATCCACACTGCGTTTGCATGTCTGCCACATGTTCATCCACTAGTTTCTATATTCCTACATAACTGTTAATCTAGTCATTAGTCTGTCAGTTCTCAAACTGTCATCCATATTTAACATGCATTGATCTGACACATAAAGAGCAATTCATACATCAGTCTGTAAAATAAGACATGCCCAATGCAGAAATTGCCCAGGTGGACACTCCTGAGAGCAGTGAAGTGAAAAAATTAAAAACATGGAGTGTCAACTTCAGTCGTGCAAACAGAACGAGTGCAGCTGAAATCCACAGCCAGTGAGACTACAGCAGACATTGACGGGCTGCTGGCTGGGCTGAAAGTGTTGACTAAACATCTTTTAGAAATGTGTGTCAGAGCCAGATAACATATTTATTGTAATGTTTAGTACAGTACTGCAAAGGGTAGTCTAAAATATTCAGCTTTTTAAAATAACATGAAATCAGCTGTTCACACTGTATAGTAAAAAGTACTACAGCATATACTTAGAATGAAGCATACTGTGCAGTGTCCTCCAAAAGTTTGGAAACATACATACATACATAAGTATATTATATTATACACACACACACACACACACACACACACACACACACCCACACACACACACACACACATATAGATTACATTACAACAATATACATTGTTTTGTCACGTATTAATGCAAAGTTATCACAAAAACGATAAAGCTTTAATGCTAGCATCATGTAAAATCACTTACCATTCACTACAATAATTATTATTTGTGGAAGGAAGTCTCATACACAGCAAGTCTGTATTTATTTAATCAAAATACAATAAAATACATAATACATATTAAGATTGTATTTATTCCTGTGATGCAAAACAGATTTTTCAGCAGCCATTACTTCAGTTTTAGTGTCACATGATCCTTAAGAAATCATTTCAATATACTGATTTGCTGCTTAAGAAATATGTATTATTATCATCAATATTAAAAACCCTTTATTTTTGTAGAAACATTTTTTTCAGAGTTCTTTAAATAGAAAGTTAAAAAGAACATCATTAATTTAAACAGCATTCACTTTGGATCAATTTAAGGTATATCTATCTATCTATCTATCTATCTATCTATCTATCTATCTATATATATATATATATATATATATATATATATATATATATATATATATATACATATCCATCTATCTATCTATCTATATATATATATATATATATATATGCTGCTATAACAAAGCTGATCTAAATTCACTTTCAGCTGCATCTGCAACATGATTTAGGACAACATACTATACGTAAAACTCTTCCCAGAGCGATAGAATGTTTAAAAAGATTGAGCATTAGAGGTTGAGAATAAAGATGAAACATATGGTTTAATATTTCTATAACTATCAGTATGACAAACAATTGCTCTTCTTTTTTATTTAAAGCACTTGACAATTTTATGCCTGTTCTGTCATCCATTATCCGTCTGCTCTCCCGTTCTTTTCGCCATAATTTTTCTCAGATCTGACTTTAGGTCGTCGCTTCTCTCTGAAGCTCATTAAGCACAACCATTAATTATCACTTATTTCTAATTCATGTATACATTTATTTTGGATCATTTTTACCCACTTTTATTGCCTTTGCTTCTCTTTGACCAGGACTGTGTCTGTTCCACAGGGGCTCAGGGCTTCTGGGGTCACAAGCGCTCTCTGTTGTCAAACATCTGTCTCTAGCTGCCGCAAGCTTTCAGTCACAAGCGCTCACCATGCATTTAGAGGTGTGTCTCTGGGTAATGAGCAGCAGAGATGATTGCGGGGTACACTGGGATTTGCATTGGTCTCTAATGGAATAAAGGAAGACATGCAGGGGAAGGTTAAATTAGAGATCGGAGCACCTATGGAGTGACAAACATGAATACAGAACACTTAATTGTGAATACCATTATGAAGGTTATATGTACACATGGACATGGTTGACAGAACCCATTCATTTGTGTTTTTGGAGTCGATTTAAATATCGAAGCCACTTTTAAAATAGTGTAAAACCGAACTACTAAATCAACTATTTAAAATTTGAACAGTTTGAAATAGTTGTTTTAAACTGTAAGAAGCTTCAAAATCTTCAGTATTATTTTTATCTGGACCTGTCTGCTTATTTTGACACCGTTAATCACCAGATTCTCCTGTCCACCCGCAGAAAGATGGGCATCTCTGGAACCACACTCCTGTGGGTTAAGTCCTACTGTACCTCTCCGGTAGATTCTTCAGTGTGTCTTGGAGGGGTGATATTTCTAAGTCACAACAACTAGCTACTGGGGTTCCTCAAGGCTCAGTACTTGGACCACTTCTCTTCTCAATCTACATGACGTCATTAGGATCTGTCATTCAGAAGCATGGTTTTTCTTATCACTGCTACGCTGATGACACCCAACTCTACTTCTGATTCCAACCAGATGACCCGATGGTAGCTGCTCGCATTTCAGCCTGTCTGAGTGACATTTCTAGCTGGATGAATGACCATCACCTTCAGCTTAACCTTACGAAGACAGAACTCCTGGTGATTCCAGCTAACCAATTGCTTCATCACAACTTCTTTATACAGCTGGGTTCATCAACCATAACTCCTTCCAGGACAGCCAGAAACCTAGGAGTTGTGATGGATCATCAGTTAAGCTTCACAGACCACATTGCTACAACGACCCAGTCCTGCAGATTTGCCTTATACAACTTTAGGAAGATTAGACCCTTCCTGTCAGAGCAAGCCACCCAATTTCTTGTCAGCTGGTGGAATGACCTCCCAATCTCAATCTGGACAGCTGAGTCTTTACTCATTTTCAAGAAACATCTAAAGACTCATCTTTTTCACCAGAACTTAACCGACTAATACTAGCACTTTCCCTTCTTTTTTTGTCTTTAATAAAAAAAAAAAAAAAAAATAATAATAAAAAAATAAAAAACCTGTCTGTGCGTACCGTACTAGATTAACTGAGACTTGTCATGGCACTTGTATACTGTAGTTGTTCTCTTGTTGACCTGACTGCTTCTATTGTTTTCATTTGTAAGTCGCTTTGGATAGAAGTGTCTGCTAAATGGATAAATTTAAATGTAAGAATATTTCAAAATGTGACTTTATGTATTTTTTTTCTAAAGGTAGCATTGGTGAGCATAAGATACTCATTATCAACCCAAAACCCAGCTCGTTTAGCTTTAACGCTGTGTGAACTACACAACGTGACCAAACAATCCAGCAATGTAGCGATTTGTCACGCTACACTGCTACTTCTTGGAAAAACTAGCTCATACTGGAAAGCTATGCAATTATGAAATCAACTACTGTCACTGAAAAATGCAGTTAAAGTTATGGTTACTCCCCAAAATTAGAATCAAACTAGTAAACAGTGGGAAAACAGATACTATTTTTTTAATTATGTATGAGTAGTTGTGTGTTTACCTTCAAACTAACTCAAAGTGCCTGTTATTGCCTGAATAGCCAAGGAGTCTGAAACATACAGTTAGCTCCATCCCAATTCATCTGTGTGTGATATTACAAGATATCACCTTGACCTGTTCATATTCAAGATATATTCTGAGGGTCACATTTCTAGCAGTGGTGGAAGCAGAAATCTTCAAGTGAGTGGACTTTGGTGAAATAGTGTGGACCTTTATCCTACTCTCAAACTCCACTGTGAATATTATGAAATAATTCCCTTTCCTAAGCTTTTAAAAAGACAATATTCCCTTATTAAAATTAAAGAGGTCCACTGGATAGTGCAGAGTGAACTATAATACATACATAAGCATGACGCAATTTATGTATTAAAGCTAGGATTGCAAAATTTGTGCCAACATTGTTTCTTTAGTAACCATTAGTGTATGGTTTTGTGTGTGTGAAAGAGAGTGTGTGTGCATTTATAGAGTAGTTCATAAACATAATCCTTGAAATATTCAATTCATATAGGCCTACTTTAAATCCAAAGTGGCCTCAAATACACAATTGTCTTTATCATGAGTTTTACACTCACATTATCTGATCTGCTCAGATCAATTCTTGCTTGTTTAACAGATCCTTTGTTTTCTTTGATTGCTGTGTCTGTTACTTACTTCCTCCATATTATTCTGTGCCCTCTCTTTCTCCACCATCCTCTCGTCTCTGCAGTATTTGAGCTGTTTTTAGTCTTTCATTTCGTATCTGTTTTTCCCTCTCCTCTGTAATCTAACGGGTCAGGAGGGGCCCATAATACCCATTACTGTAAGTGTGTGTATGTGTGTTTAAAGAGCACAGGAGAGGGTTCATATTGGACTCTGAAATAGGCAATCTGATGATTTTACATAGAGTGAGGGAGCAAAGAGCTCACACTATTTCACGGGTCACTTCAGAGGAAGAAATTAGATTTCAGGCCACATTATAAGTTTCTGTGTGTGTGTGTGTGTGTGTGTGTGTGTGTGTGTGTCAGATGAAATCTATTCAGAGCTCTGTAATTGGCTGCCAAGGACAATTGGTTTAAAAGTAAAAACAAAATGGTGATCTGCAATGCACTGGTGTTTCTAATTAGAGATTGGAGTGTTGCTGTTTAAAATGATAAAATATTACCAATTATAACAATCGGGACCACCCACAGCCATTCATGGATCACACATCAAATTAGAAAGAAGGGCAAATAAAGAAACATAATAAAAAAAACTGCAGTTTACAGATTGACCGATTTTCACAAGACTGGTACATGTAGCAAAACTCTGGTCAATGCTAGTAAATCAATAATTATAATCAATAATTTAATACCATTTTATCTTGCTAAATTAAAAATGAAGTGCTATAAATAAATAACTATAAATGCTACATGGGGAATTAAGGCATCACATTTATATTAAATGACAACAAAAATAATCTAAAAACAGGGAAATGAGCAGCTCATTAAAAAAAAAGCTGATAAATAAAAAACATTGATTGATATATTACATTGGCCGGAAACTGAAATGATACCAAAATATTACCCTAGCATATGATATTTCATATAAACCTTTTCGGTAACACTTTAGTTTAGGGTCCAATTCACACTAATAACTAGTTGCTTATTAGCATGTCTATTGTTAACATATTGGCTGTTTATTAGTGCTTATAAAGTACATATAATGCATGACATCCATAATCCTACCCAATACCCTAAACTTAACAACTACCTTATAAACTACTAATAAGCAGCAAATAAGGAGTTAATTGAGGCAAAAGTCATAGTTAATGGTTAGTTAATAGTGAGAATTGGACCCTAAAATAAAGTGTGACCACCTTTTCATTAAAGCATATCTGTACAAGAATGCATGCATCCACTTAATTTAGTGAAGTAATGTTTTGTGTCGTGGTGCGAGACTTCTGATTCATGAGTTGGTAAATAACTAGAATAATAACAAAGTGAAGTGAACTTCAAAATGATTTGTGCTACAAACCAGTGTGTTTATAATTATGACAATACATTAAAATAACATGATAAGAAAATCATGTCTGCAATATCAAGCAGCGTAACAAGCTGTCAAAAATACCTGAAGCGGGGGACACACAAAGCCTTGCATATTCAACTTACAAATGGCTGCATCTGCTCTTATGGTAAATAAGGTGCATAAGTGGGCAGTTTTGGACCGAAATGAGCTTCAATCTGGAAGAGATTTGATGCTGAAAGTCAAAAGTTTAAACAGTTTAAGATGACAAACCACAATTAATATGGCATAATCATTTTCCAGAAGAGTGCTGATGGTGATGAGTAAATGGTCTCAGCTGTTAGTTATGTCAAGAGACAGGATGACGTCACTCACTTTTTATCAGCATGCACATTTGAGACAAGCGCTCCTCCACCGCCCAGATCTTCTAAAATAACTTCCTCTATTCAGACACGTCCTCAGATGCCTCATTCTCGCATTCTTTCAAGCCATCTTTTCCTTCTTTCTGTCAAAAGAGGATAAATAAAGGAAAAGCAGCTGCGATAACAAGCCACATTGATCTCTCTCTGTCTCACTGTGTGTGTGTGGGGGGGGGGGGGGGGGGGGGTGATCTGATCCGATGCTTTCTGGGTTGAGTCAAAGTTTTAGATATCAGTATTCATATCACACACACACACACACACAAACACACTTTTTGTGCTTTTGGCACATCTTCAGGATTATTTGGGACAGGGCATGGGAAAGGCAGAAATGGATACGGACAGCATTCCTGCTCACCGATAAGCAAAAGTGAGAGGTTATTCATTGAACTGTGTGTATGTGTGTGTGTCTGTGTGTGTCCCAAAAATCTGTAATTATTATATTTCAAGAGCTTTGTTTTGATTGTAGGCAATGTGAAAGAATAAAAAAGCAGCTTACCATGTAAAACAGCAGCTTTAGACCAATCAGAAGCCTCTGCCAGCCACATGAACTTGCAGTTGACCAGAGTGAATACATTTGGAAAAATCTGAAAACTAGTTCAAAATTTATGGTATGTCCATATTTAGATAGTAAAAATATAAGTGTGTATGGCTAGGTTACATATCTGTGTATCAAGGTGGGATGACTACAGCACAGATCCTTCATCTGTTCCAGTTTTCTGGTCTTCTTAGTCTTCTGCTGTATCTCCTTTCCTTCTTTAATAAACTTCACTCTCTCATTATCACTTCTCATCTCCATTTTGTGTGTGAGCTGGTGTCTCTCGTGTACATATCTCCATTTCTCCATTTATTCTCTCTGGCACTGCATTTTTTCCCCATAATCAAACTGCCAGTTGTGAAAAGAAAAAGCACTTCAAAAACATCTGTTAGAGCATGAGCCAAATCTCACACCTTCCTTCTCACACTTGTCTCTTCATTCCATTCATTTCTTTCTCCTGTTATTCCAGAAAAATGTGCGTTAAAGATACATTTGAAAAGTTACAATAGGTTAGTTACAGTTGCATGCTGGCTGAATGGACAGAGCCATCACCATGATAGAATACTACTTTACTGTTAATTGCATTTAGCTATTTTTAACAAATATTTCAGTTTCTTAAAAACATGAAGCTCTTTTTTTTTATCAGCTTGTTGAATTCTTATTCTGACGAACCTGTTCGCTGCAGTGGATCCACCCAGAAGTGTATCCAGCACAATGCATTTTGTTCGTAGACTGTGCATTTGATGACTCTATCTTGGTATTCCATGATTACAGAACACAGGCATAGGTGCATGCATCCTGCAAAAACAGATGTAGTATAGTAGTATGACGTTTTTAATCAGCCAGAGAGAGTGATAGAGATAAAGAGGCTTGAAAAGGAGGCAAAAACAAACTGCGCCACTGGTGTAACACATTTTCCGGCAGATCTAATGTGGATTTGACTCCTGCAGTGGCTTGGTAATAGCAGCAATTTTCTAGCAATATTCCGCCTTTTATGCGTGATTAGGTTTTGTGTGGAAATTTCCCTTTTTCACACTCTATCATTTTTACCTTTTTCATTTACCCTTTGCGGCCGATTCAGCTTTTAAGCTCCGGTTTTGATTTAATAGCTCCTGAAAGCCTCCATAACCTCACAGAGCAAACAGGAAAAAATACTTTCTATAGGCTAACTTATGGACGTATCGAAGGGAATTGTTGGCGATGTGTGAAGTTTTGGGACTGAATATCATCTTTAGTGTATTTATTTATTTGCATTTATGAAAGTAGTTCTTGTATGAGATACAGTGGCTGGAGGCCATGAACACACACTGCGGATAAATGTAAGAGACAGGATGTCAAAAAAGCCAATAAAATATATTGTACAATTGTATCAATATGTATAATTTATACAAAGACAAACATACAAGAAATGTATACATAAACCCCATGTAAAATAAGTTAATAACTGTTTTGGTCCAGACAAACATGTTGCTTTGGACCACACTGAGTTCCATTGTGTGAACTTCACAGTTCATCATCTTTTGTGGTGTGAAGAAAAAAAGACATTGTTAGTTGCAATATTTAGCTCATTTTAATTGATCTATGCCTTGAAGGAAATTAATGAACTCATACCTGATTCCACAAATGTTATTTAGTTTTTACCCAGAAAGTTCCATAATAAAGCTGCAACTAAAAAAATAAAAATAAAAATAAAAATAAAATGAAAACACTGCAATCAGATGGGACTGGTTTTCTCAGAAGACTCCTAAATTAGCTGAAAAACAGTAGGTGATTTGTTCCGTAATTTTCACAGAGGATGCGTGAGATAAATACGAACACGTTTGATTTGGTTGGAATTAAAATCACAAAGTACATCTGTGAAATGCTAATTTACCTGCTCTCATCAAGGAGAACTAGTCCCATCTGAATCTGGCTTTGCAGGTAAAAAAAAAAAAAATAATTATAAAAAAAAATCCTCGACAACCAGACAATACATCACTAAATAATTCTTAGAAGAAAAAACTAAATGTTAGGTTCAACTATTGGTATTGTATTTTTCTGGCTGACAGGTCACAAAATGCTATATTGTTGTTAGTTTTTACTACACACAGGACTCACATAAATGTAACAATAAATAAATAAATAAATAAATAAAATAACAGTGAAACAAAGTGCTTAATCTTCAGAAAATGTTAACAGTCAACTTCAGAATGCCAATCTACATATTACCTGTTTAATTGTTATTTTATATACAACTGTATGACAAATACAGTTAGAGGCCTGCTTTGTGATGCTCTAAAAAAATTATCAAATGTATTTAAAAATTAAAAAAAACAAAATAATAAAATGAACCCATAAAATCTATTTTCAGTACAAATTCAGGATTAATTCCCACAGCTTTGTACATTGCCTCAGACATGTAGAAGCTCACTTTAAAGGAGTACGTTATAAGCCTTCTACATGAGTCTTCCTTTGAAAACGAGTCTTTAGGATCAAGAAGAGCCAGTGCGGTGGTCTGTGAGTGATGTGTGGTCCTGTCGGGCTGCTGAGGGGCTCAGACACACTCAAAAAGGAGCCAGCTGAGAGCTTTGAGAAGTAGGAGCTCGCTCTCCCTCTGTACTGCCTTCATCACTAATTCCATATTCCTCTGGTGTCCCTGATGTTGAGAAGAAACAGATGTCTGTATGTCCTCTGCCCTGTGAAATCGCTGTTAGAAACATCACGATCGCTCTCTCTAGTCTTGGCGGCCCACGTGAGTGTTTGTTTGTGCTCTGATCGCAGCTAATGAAGTTATGCCAATTACTGGACTTCTCTGTTGGTTGGTCTCTGAAGAGTTCAGTCAATCACAAGAGCGCATGCAGTCAAACTGACCATATGCTCAGATGTGTGTGTGTGTGTGTGTGTGGACGCTGGGTGTTCAGGGTGTAATGGTGTGTGCGAGACCCCTGCAACAGCCCATTAGACACACTAAATGAGTTAATGTAATGTGCACACGCGCTTCCACTGCCCGTTACTCAAACGCTCTCTACTCGAGTCTGAGTCAAGCCTTAAACACTCTTCATCAAGAGGTTTATATATCCGTTCATTAAGAGTGCATATTTTCAAAAGAAACACGCACTCGAGTGCTCGCTGTCCAGTAATACCAACGTGTTTACCTGTGAATGATGTCTAATTATGACCAATGAAAGAGTTGCAAGTAATGAATTAAAATTGCTTATATAAACACATATAATCATTCTGAGAATAAGCATTATATTTCATGTTAATTACAAAGGGTTATTTGCAAATTATGGTGTAATAACAGAAAAATATATTATTCTTACTTAATAGTTGACTATGTAACACTATGTAAACAGTTAATTTAGCAAAGTTATGCTTGAAGGATCCACAATTCACAAGTAATTAATAAAATAATATGTGGTAAGCACATTGCACAGATCATGTCAAAACAATAAAAAAAATGGTTTATTCATCTTAAAATATGAAAAAATAAATACAAATAAAAATCAATTAAAAATGAAGGTACAATACCACCAAATAAACCGCTAAATAAAAGCCAACATTAAGTAGTTAAATTAAATTGTAACAGGATTGAATGTTGAGTTTGGAATTCAGTAAAAGACAGGTCAAAATTCCAATTAGTTAAAATTAATTTTGTTCGAGAACAGTTTGTCCATTTATGTGATAGTTATGAGATCAAAGCATTAATGTGCCCTGTTTGTCGGTCTATATATCTAAAATGATAAAAAAAAAAAAAAAACACTTGACACCAAAGTATACTCTATTTAAGGAAAGTGTCTGGAATACATCTTAGACAAGTTAAACTGATTTATGGATGTAATTCAGACTGTAAATAAAAGAAATCAAAATATAATATGTGCAATGTGTTGAGTGCTAGAGAACAAGCAGTCTAAATGTTCTCCAGCTAAAAATGTGAGCTGGCAAAGAGAAGGAGGGAGAGAAGAGTGGTGTTTTCACTGCGGTGGGATAATGTCTTCCAGACCTCCCCGAGGAATAATTGCCCCCAAATATATCTGTATAGGACTGCAGACCAAAAGAAGCGTCCAAATCATTTTGAAGTCAAGATTTGAGGGATTTCCATGCATTAATGAGAAATTAACATGAGTGTGCTCTAAAATCAAGAGCACTTGACTTTATCAGGGATGGTTTAAATCTACAACTAGAATGTAGAATTAGCACTAGATCTGGCTTAGTAATACAGTAACACACCTTACATCATTCCCAATAAACATACTCGCTTAAAGAAAAATTGCAGAACCATACAAAATGCCTACAATAAAGCAGAGCCAATTACATTTTTTGGTCTGCTCATGTAGAACAGCTATTAAGATCGCAAGCCATATTCTTGGTTGCTTGTTAAATTAAATGAGAGTTTGTGAGATGAGTTCTCACAAGTGCGCCCCTAAGAGTAAGACACTTAAGCCCAAAAATGGCCCCAGCTCTCTCTTTACTGTGTGTAAAATTGAATAAAAGCGGCACCTGATAACACTTTAAATTCCCGCAACAGTAGAGAAAAATCATGAGTTTGATTGCAAGGGAATGCAGGAACTGATTGACTGATAAAGTAAGTCTCCTTTTTGGGTAAAAACCATCTTCCAAATGCATAAATGTACTGGTCATCGTAAAATTATGCTCATCAATAATAATAATAGTAGTAAAAATAATAAAAGAAGAAGAAGAACTAAAGAAAGAATGTAAATCATCATGTTCAATAAGATCCATGTCGAAATATTTTCAAAAGACAGTTTTGGTTTTAGTTATTGCTGGTAAATATGTATTTTTGTTTTGCTCAGCAATTTAATGTGTAATGCAATATTGCCTTCAAAATAGCAACCCGAACTCACATGAAAGACTCTCATCAACACGTCTTGATGAAAGAGTGCTGGATTCATCTTTTGAGGCTCCACCTCATTTAAAGCAGAAAGTCGGGGTGAGAGGGCAATGAAAAACCACATATAAAAATCAACACCAACCTTCTGCTCTTCAGCTTTGCGGAGAGGCCATATTAAAAGAGCTGATATTTAAATGGGAGTGGAAAGTCACTCTAGGAATATAAGCATCCATCAGTTTAATTACTGTGGTATTTTCTCTGATGATCCGACATTCTTTGCCGACCGGAACGACTGAAAAACCCTGGCGTGAGGAACATATCTGGACTGTGTTACCACAGACGTTTCTGACACAGTCATGTCAGATGATGTCATGTCTGAGGGAAGTGAGGAGACGGTTACGGTCATTAGCATGCTAATGATATGGATTAGATTAGACTTTCATTAGGAATTGGCTTCACCAAGGTCAAAGTTTAGGTGGCATGAAACTTAAGACATTAGCAGATTTTTAATTAAATAATTATATGCAGGGGTTTTTTTTTTTTTTTTTTTGTGACTCCGTGTTGCTTCAAGCGCATCATTCTCCACACGGGATGCGCTTTGAGCCACTGTGTTTTGGGGCTTTTCCTATTATAATACTTTTGCGTGGTGAAATATTTTTTTATAGTATTTCTTGTTCTGTCCTATGATAACACAGAAAAATAAAGGCTATAAATAATCTAATGTATAGCACAGCAATGGAAGCAGCAATATATGATAGATAGGACTCCTTTATCTAACATATGTTGATTCCTACAGTACTGTGCTATACTGTGCTTTCCAGAATATATATATATATATATATATATATATATATATATATATATATATATATATATATATATATATATATATATATATATATTAAAATGAACTTATATTTATCTATATTTAGCAGACTGTGTTTAACACACAAAAGAGTGACAACCAGGTAAAGACCAGTATAGAAATTCTACATTGATAAAAACAATAATAATAATAATAATAATAAAAACTGCAGGTATCAGATTGGAATCGGCATCAGCCAATACTCAGAATTTTCTCACACACAAATATATAATAATAATAATAATAATAATAATAATAATAATAATAATAATAATAATAATAATAATAATAATAAATAAAAAATAGGAAACATTGTGAATTATTATTACAAACACAAAAATGTTTTACATTTTAATGTATTGTAAAAATTACATTCCTGTGATGCAAAGCAGAATTTTCTTCATCACTAGTTTTCAATGTCACATGATCTTTTAGAAATCCTCACAATTTATTTGACTCTCAAGAAACATTTCTAATTATTATCTATGTTGAAAACAATCTGATTGTTAAATATTTTTTCAGGATGTTTTGATAAATATAAAGTTTAAAACCTCTTAGCATCCCCCCGACGACCCAAACCAGCTCGCTATTACTGTATGATCACGGCTATCAAAGTGAACGCGTCTATATGAATAGAGAGAGTGGATTATTTAATTTATGGCACATTTGTGTTATTACCATCTGTATAAGTGGCCATCAGCACTTATTTGCATTTGCAATTATAGAATTATATGCAATTATAGAATTACATCACAACCGTTGTGAATTTTATGACAGCACTACCAATCTCAAAATCTCACTGCCATTCATAAAGTCACCGGGTCGAGCAACACGTTCCAGCGCTGATTCTGCTCGCATTTGGCGCTCGCGTTTCGTACATTCCGTCCATCATGTTTCTTTTCGCAGTTTATTTGGATAATATCACATGGGTCATCCTTCAGAAGATGGAAAATACGGAAATCTGAAAAATTCTGCTGCATTTTATATTGATCATGAAAGCAGTATTCATCAGATGATGATGATGGCAATATACATATATAGAGCACATTTCCATTAAACATTTTAATAAAGAGTAAAGTCTTCTGTATCCTCTGTAACCACAAGATCCAGCCTGCAAGAATGGGACATGTGCAGTTCAAATTCCTTTCAGCTTTGAATGTTTGACCGTGTTTGTGCCATTACCTGATTTGTGCAATTCCATCAGTGAACCAATTAATCAAAAAACTAAGACAGCACATGCAAATAAACAATGGTATTGCCTTGTCCAATTTATTATTCGTGAATTCCCCACTCTTTGTCACTTTGATGAGCTTCACGTCAGCCTAAGATTCTGGTTTGCTGTTGAACAATCTGTCACATAACTAACTTTACTAAACAAATATTTGAGACAGTAGCCTAAACAATACCTTGAGTCTATCTTTCACAAACACCTGATCACAATCAAAGAGTGTTTAAATACCATGCTATTGATCAAACGTTTGACCATTTGGATTTGGTCAAACAGAACCATTTGTAAACACGAATGGAGTCACCATAGAAGTGTGTATGGTTTGGCAGTGCTCATTTGAGTCAGACCACAATCATATCAGTTATAGATTTCATTCTCAAACAATACGTCCCTCGCCCTGTCCACAGTCTATCCCTCAGGAAACGAGATATGCCTCACAGTGAGCTGATTTACATTCATAGAATCATTTCTCGATTCAACAGTCAGCATATTTACTTAGTTCACTGCATGTACTTTGATTTTGAGCCAAGTCTCTTTCGGTGCCAAATCTTGCCCAGGTTTATTCCATCTCTGAAGCAATGTCTCACTTCTGACACAAAGTGTAAACATAACTAGTCAGCAGAAAATCTTAAAAAGCATCTTTAATGCTTCACAGAAAACACAGAAATTGCTTTGAATTGTTTGAATCCAAAGCTTTGAATTTCTCACTTCGCTGTGACTATGTTTTCATCTCTATCTGACAGTAATGCATTTGGGTCGTTTGTGAGTCTAAATCTAATTAACGAAGTCTGACTATTTGTCATGAACTGATAAAATGTATACCTCCAATGCAAAGTAGCTTTGGATAAATGCATATGCCAAATGCTTACATTTAAATGTAAATGAAATGAGACTCACAATAGACATTGTTTTACACCATGCAAGAGCTCTTACAAATAAATAAATAAATAAAAACCAACCTTAAAGTTATACAAATCTATGATGCTTTGATGTAATTCAATATGGAAAGCAAAAATGGAATAGCAATGGTTCATTTTACAATTCTTTTTAAATGACATTTTTATTCTGAATGCTGGAAAAGTGCAATTGAAATGATATGTTGATACACTGATGCCGGCTTAAAGCCCAATTAGTTGTTAATTTAAGTCCAATTAAAACTGTAATTCAAACAGCTCGCTTTCCCTTTTTATAGATGTCATTACAAAGTCTTAAAATACTTTTCTCGTCATCCAGTATCAGACAAGCCAATAAATGCAGATTACAGTAATCCACTTCATATAGAAACCCAGCGCCTTTAATCTCGTAAAGTTATTCTGTGGTACTCCATGTCATACGCCAAAGAGCTTATTAAAGACGGAGGAGTTCAGAAAGGCCATGACATCTCACTTTATTATTTCAATTTCAGGAAATTCATAAATAATGCAGGGATTTTTTTTTTTTTTGCAGAGGAGGCTGAGAAAACTTGGAAATGTGTGTACCGTCGACAGTAGACACTGACTAGCCTAAAAGAACATCTAAGTATTGTCATTTCAGAATGACAATGAAATATGAGATTTCTACCTGGTTCTGTTCATATTCTGCTCACAGATGTACAAACAAGACAGGTTCTGCATATTTCCGTCTGATGCCGTTTAATATCCCCCAGCACATGTGTGGAAGGCCTGTGAAGGTCATATTTTCCGAAGGTTGTTGTTCTGCGTGAAGTCAGCACAGTCTGAGAAGATGAATGGCTTGTAATGTGTATTCAGACTATTGGACATGCTCAGTAAAAATCTGGCTGAAGTAGATGCATCATGACCTGACTCCATCAACAAACACACACAAACACAGTCTCTAGTTACAAGGTCTGTCCCATTTTCCTCATTTATTTTTGTTTCATTATGCAGGAGGGACTGTGTAGCTGCTCTGTATTTCTCCTCTCAATAATTCACCAATGTTCTTCACTATCTCTCCAAAGAGACTCCGCACCAGAGTCAGTTTCAGTCACGCATCAAAGTAATCCAGGTCAGCCATGTGGACAGAACCTAAAAACATGTGTCTTCTGAATTGTAGATAAATATGAGAAGTAAGAGCATGTCATGTGAAACCAGAGGCAGTTTACGTGAAGAAGACTTGAAAAAAATGGGAGAAGTAAAGAAGTCCAATCTTTGGTTTTTATTTGTTTACTCTTTATAGGGCGAAAGCACTACCCTTGTTTACCCTTTATTGGGGGGAGGGAGGGGAAGGGAAGGGGTCACATGACCGTTCAGAATTTATTTTAATTTGCTGATTTCGTGCTCAACAAATATTTTTTCATTGTTGAAAACAGTTACTTAACATTTTTTTGGAAACTTTATTATTATTATTATTATTATTTATGGAGAATTTAAAAAAATATATAAATAAATAAATGTGTGTGTGTGTATATTATGTATATATATATATATATATATATATATATATATATATATATATATATATATATATATATATATATATATATATATTTTTTTTTTTTTTTTTTTTTTTTTTTCACATTATTCATGCATTTACCATCAACTGTGATTAATCTGATGCATCAATGGTGAATAAAATTATTAATTTCTTTAAAAAAAGAGAAAAAGAAAGAATTGTTAAATTATAGCAAAAAAAAAAAAGAAAGAAAAAAAAAAAAGACACTGATGATTCATCCTGCACTACATAGATTTTTGTCCAGTCAGATGCTTTTTAGAATGGAAATGTTCTACTAGCACATCATGTGTCCCACCTATACATCCTGCTGTAACAGCAAAGAAAACTGCAATTTCCAAGCAATTTAATAGGGTCTTTAAAGGGACTTAGGTGAAACCTCTTGATGTCCTCAGCGTTAGTTCTGAGTGGGCTTGTAAAAAGTTGCCTCAGGCTGAACTCTAAAACTCAAAATATCTCACACGTGATTTTTATGGGAGTCAGATACATAAAGACGACATCACACACTCAAGACAACAATGAATTGATCCCTACAGATCACCTGGTAGTAGCTGAGAAGACCAAACTTGTCCCATGAAACCACAGAAATATTATGTTAGTCAGCAGAACTTAAATAAACCATTATTGGCTGTGGGAGATGTCTAATTTCCATAGAGAGTTAAACCCATCCATTTAATGAGACACTGTCCAGCCAACAAATAAACCCGCTTCTAAAGGTAACGTCACAGACCAGGATCGACGCCTACATGCTCACATACATTAAAACACAAACACACACAACAAAAGAAAGACGAGATGAGCAAGATAGCATCTCTGTATCAGAAACTACCACCATGACGTGAAGTCAAGAGTGGACGCTTTTTTAGCATCTGCCAAGCTAACAGCGTTTGAACACACACACACACACACACACACACACATTACAGCTCTAATGGACCAGGCCCTGAAATATTATATTCACGGATCTCAAGTGAAGTGCTTCTGGGTCCTGACAGTACATTGCTAATGCCGCTGTCACATGCGACAGCACTTGAACTTTGCTATGCCAGCGTTCGCCGGGTTCTCCGGTAAGGTTGGCTCAGTTCATTTAACAGGATGCTAACGTGTGCACTGATAGACTGCCGTTGAAAACTCACTCAACCCTAGATTGTTCAAAAACTGCAATACTTGGAAATATGAATAGAATCAATTTGTAGGCAGCAAGATTAGAAATAAATAATTTAGCAACAACAAAATATGTACAGTGCTAATTAAAAAGCTTGATAATTGTCAACAAACTGTTACACCACTATATAAAAAAATAAATAAACAATAAAATTAAGTGATGAACAAGACATAAGCGGGAGAGTGTGGATGTTCATATCACTGTTAGTTAAGCATTAATTATAATATGCTCACTAGCGCTCAAGGTTTAAGCCACATAATGGTGAATGAGTAGCTCTGTAATGGACTGCATGGCTCCTTTAGAGCGCACACATTCTTGGCTGCAGAGAGAGTGGGAGTTTTATCATCTAAAAGAGCAAAAGTTGTTGAATGAAAAACACTTGAGATCAGAAGGCTGGTGGACTGAAAGCTGCGGTCAGGAATCTCTGATAGATTTGATGCCTCATAAAGCAGTTCTCTAGCCTTGACAATGTGAGAGCAGTACCAGTTCTCTCTCTCTCTCTCTCCATACACACAAAACCATTGCACATGACTGCATGTACTGAAAGATGACAATATACTTAAAGCTGAAGAATTCAAAAACACATGCTTGCGCTCTCTCTATCCAATGTACTGTGTCACTGGCAAGATATAAACCACACATGTAGTGCCAAATCAGTGCAAAATACTTAAAATAACAATAGTGCAATGAAGTAAACATGCATTTATAAATAAAATAAAATATACTTTACTTCCCTTTACTGTACATTAATGGCAAGATATAAACTGTACATTTGCCAAATTAGAGCAAAACAAGAAAATGTACAATAGTGCAATGGAGTAAATAACATCTATTATTAAAACCGAACTAAATTTAAACCATAAAATACAAGGATAATATTTGCTCCCTTCCAGCGACCTGTCACTCAAATACTGTATAATCACAGCAACTGGCAAAATGTCAACTTGATATGTCCCAATAGGTGAGAAAACAATCCATTTCCATTTCATGCCAACATGACTTTAGGTAAAGGTTAAATTAATTAATCAAGTTATTAAAAGGAATAGAGATAAGAACATATATTTTCTCTCTTTCACTTTGTCCACTTTTTCATGCTTTGTCAGGCTCTTCTATGTTCTCTTTTATTTGATATCTCCTCACTCTACAAATTTTGAATTTATCATCTTTTGGTTGCTTCTATTCCCCCCATTGATCCTGAACTAATACATTAACACTTCAAGCATACAGGGACAGAAATGAGGTTGCGTGTCTCTGTAAAAAAAAATCAAAGATGATGTACATTATCATGCAGTATTAATGAAAGCTGACTGAGCTTTGAAGAATAAAATTGATGCAGAGGATATACTGACTTATGTGTGTGTGTGTGTGTGTGTGTGAGAGAGAGAGAGAGAGAGAGAGAGAGAGAGAGAGAAGGGGGTGGGTGGTCAAGACCCTGACAGGTCCCCTTATGAACTTCTTTGCCAGATGTGTTTTTGACCTTCCTTTCAAGTGTTAATGCATCACTAGAAAACACACACACACACACAACTCGTCTGTCTTAACATGTAGACTCCAGGACAATTCACTTTGAATTCAGGGCTTCATAAGGGAATGGTGTGTGGTTCATAATGCTTTAGAATTGATGACGGAATGGTCAGGAATTTCACATACATGCATAATCACATACTTTTTTCCTTCCAACTTCCTTCTAAACCCATTAAACCTCAATACTGAACACCAAACCGCAATCCTCAGGGAGACAGGACTTCATGTCAATGCATCAATGAACTCCAAATGTGAACTCTCACCTTATAAACATCTTATAGAGGTCAAAGGGGAAACATTTAACAACCTCATTTACTTTCACTGTAAGGGAGGAGAGGACTGAAAACACACACACACACACACGTAGGGTGAAGTTGCTGAATCCTAAATATAGACAGATGTCTGGTGTAATTGTTCTTCATCTAATGTCTACAGAAGGGACCTTGGCTCTCTCTCTGGGTGTCCTAAAATGAGGAAAGTCAGACCTCATTTTAGGACATTCTTGAACTGAATAAAATTAAACACATGAGTCCAATCAGAACAGAACACAAACAGTCTTTTCTATTCTCACATCATCTGGACCAAAAATCAGTTATGGAATGTTTATTTTCTTTTTTTTCTAAGATGAAAAAAAAAAATATCGTTCTCCCACGAATTCACTAAATCATGTAACATTTCTGCAGCGTTTTAGCACAAAAACCCTGTGTTATATTTATAAATCACCTGCTTACCAGTTTAATCATTTACATTTATCAGAAAAATCAGGTTAATAAACAAATATTCTTGAAAAAATATATTCTTGATGTTGATATATACATTGAAATTCAATGAAGGTGCAATTAATAAAGTGCAATTATTGGTAATATTATTTTGAATCTATTTACACCTATAAAATAAAGTCTATGCTGCCTCCATGTCCAAATAAATGGCATTATCACAGTGGGAACCATTCATTTCCCCCCTGAGTCTCTTACAAGTGGTGTTGGTAGAATATGATAATTACTCCTATCTGTGGAGCTTCTACAGCATCATCATTAATAATGATGATGATCTCACTAGTTCTCCCACTGGACACACAACAGCACTGAAATCACACATTACACTTCATAAATTCTTCATGAAGTCAGAAAGAAAGACAGAGGTTCTACTTTCTCACATAACTGTACAGTTCTAAAGACACAAAAATATTTATCAAACATGCATAAAACATTTTTTTATATATGAATAATAGAATAATAGATTTTGCCATCATTCAAAGGTGTTGTTGTGAATACTCATTACGCACACCAACATGTGACTCTAATAAATAAACTGTCTATGCTGTGCTGCTGTGATATACTGTACTGACGCACATTTTCACATGCATGAATACATGCATGCATATACTTCCTCTTGCCTATTAAATGTTGTTTGCTAATATTAATCAACTGATAGTTAACATGAACTTCCAATTAACACCACTTCTATAACATTTAGTAATATTGGTCTCACTTTATTTTAAGGTCCAATTCTTGCTATTAACCAACAATTAACAAAAAATAAAATTAAAAATAAATAAAATAAAATAAAATAAACCCTGCTGCTTAATCATTAGTAAGGTAGTTCTTAAGTTTAGGATTAGGGATGTAGAATATGGTTATGCAGAATATGTGCTTTATAAGCACCAATAAACAGCCAAAATGTTAATAATAGGCATGCTAATAAGCAACTAGTTAATAATGAAAATTGGTCCCTATACTAAAGCGTTGTTGTAATATTTTCTAATTTCGTTAGATTTTTTTTTTTTTTTTTTTTAATCAATAGTTGCACATTAACATTAATGTACAAATGACAAGCCATTGTATATACCTTTTTTTTTTTTTTTTTATCAACTAACAATAATAGGCATGTTGCTCATTGTCAGTTTGTGTAATTTACAGCAGTAACTATTGGTAATAAATGAGGTTTTATTGCAAACCAGTTGTCCACTAGTTGGCCTATGAAATTTCCAGGTGGGCCACAGTCTCAAAATAATTAAACTTTGTTATATTCACATAATCTTAATTAAAATACTACAATCATAATCACAAACTGACTCCAACAAAAATATAAAAAATAATGAACTTAAATGTACAGTTTCTCTTATACTAGTAAAGAAAATGTAATTGACAGATGCTGGCCTCAGACAACACAAGACAAGCCTGCATATCAACAGGATGCATAGTAAGGATGTCAACAGAGGAAAGTTCCAGTCTCTCCTGAGGTCCGGCCATTCAGTTTATAGGTGTGTGTACATCTATTCATGCCATCATCCATTCGAATGTGTCTTCTGAACACTCGTATCAGCACTCAACACCCCTCCTTGTTTAATTAAGGTGGGACATTTAGTGTTGGAAACCAATTTACAGCTTTCAGGAAAGGTGTGACAGTCACACTTCTATAACACCACAACGAGCAAAACCTTCATTTCCCACCTCGACACACATGCACACACACTCTTACAGACCTGGGTTCCACTCCCTCAAAGCAGAGACAAACCTCTAAAAATGTGCTAAAGAAATGCAGCGACATCTCTCATCCTCAAAATCAGCTCTATCTGTCCCTCTCCATCCTGTGGGTAAAAATAGACGCTTCCTTTCCCACTTTTGCAAACCGGCACTTTTCGTCAAGGTTACCATGGCAGCCAAACTAGAGAGCTCAACTAGCTTGAGGAACGCTGGGACCCCGTCCTAACAAGCACCGATATCATCGCCCCCTGTAACCTCCGGTCGAGCAAATCTGCATGATTGTTCTTTTATTCCTTTGTAGCCGGGCTGAGAGCGCTATTACGGTTATTGCGTATTGATTATGATAACCTTTGGCAGGCCTATATGATTCAAAGCCTCAGGACTGAGTCAATCAATAGAGCATTAGGATTCTCCAGCATGCGTGACTTTGTCCAGATAGCATGTTGTAGAGCTCATAGCACAGATTGAGACATGGCGACTTGGCATGCGTTGTATAGAAAAAGAATATGCACCATTTGGCGGATGAATAAACATTACGAGTGTTGCATGAACGTTGAACGAGAGCGGATATTTTAAACGAGAAGACGGGTGGCCGGCAGTAACTCTGGAGCAGGGGATGGGGTGTAATTTGTGATTACACAGCCAGTTGTGTCATCCACTCCTGAGCTCTCCGGCCCTCTGGTGTATATGCGTAGAGCATGATGAAGCACGTGTCAAGGTCAGCCTGACGTGTTCTGGACGTAATCCAATGCGTCTCTAATCACCGAGGGCCAGCAGAGAGCTCCTGGAGGCGTGCTTATCAGAAAAACATTTCCGCTTTCCTTCGCTTTGTGTCTGGCCATCACTTTTCTGAAAAATGTCTTTTCTCTTCTCAGATGACTTGCTGTAATGGATTTGTTACACATGCAGCCTACACTGAGAGTAAAGTATGCCAACAACCCTGTGTGTGATTTCACAAACACTATGGTGGTGTCATGGTATAGCAATTGTATCAGATGGAAATGGCATTATGTTTTTATTTTATTTTTTTTGTATACTGTGGGACTGAAGGATTATGGTATGCATTTACAAGGTAGTCAGTGTATTTCTAAGAATTCCATAGAACAAATCCATGGAGTAAATATGGCACCATGTCTAAAGATATTACTTTTTAACCAGTGCTGCAGGAGTAGATACTGCCATGCATTTAAGTTTGAGGCATCCAGAATATACTGCTGGATGATGAATATACTATTTTAGGCATCTAGAATTTACTCCTGTCAGTGCCTCTCTCTCTCTAGTTTCTAAAAGACATTGTGCTTTTGTTAAAAAAAATAATAAATAAATAAATAATGCAAAGGAAAGGAATATTCCTACCTATTTCCTATAAACAAAACTGAGAAAAGTACTTTTTGTTCTTCCATCTTTTAAATAATGTGTTGGGAACTGGTATCAAAGAAACTTGCAAAAACTGAAACTCATTTGGTACAATTTAAAATGTAATTTATTCCTGTGATGGCAAAGCTGACTTTCCAGTAGTCTTCTAAAAATATCTTACTGATTCCAAAATTTTGATTAATGAAATACTAAACATATGAAAAATTATATATTTTATTACATTACGTTATTATAATTACAAAAAAAAAAAAAAATGTTTATTATAAAATGTTTATTTTCTGGTGTTTTGTGGAATGTTTTGCTTTAGAAATAAGTATCTTTGATAAAAAAATAATAATAATTAAAAAAAAAAATTAAGAAAAAATATATGGAATAGCATGCATAAAAAAAATAAATAAATAGCTGAAAACTATGTCCTGAGAAATTACACTCAATCCTGACAGCATAAAAAAAAAAGAAAAATAAAAAAAAAAGGCACAGAAATATCTGAGTGTAAGACAAAAAGTTAGCTCGATGTACAACACCATTAAAATGAGAGAAATTTGAATTGTCACATAGGTTGTATTTGCGTAAAAGCATGTGAATGAGTTTGTGTCTGTTGTTTCTTTCTTGGCGTGCATAGGCCTTGAGAGCCTGAGGCAGATTTCATCCTCTCTGTGAATATATGTAAATGAATCATCCAAAGGGGAGCTGGGGTGATTGGTTGGGCCGTCAGTGGCCTGTCCTCTACAGTTATAGATGATGTTCTTAGACAAATGTCTGTGTTTATGTATTTAAACCGCCCAAAACCAGCAAACTAAAGAATCACGTCAGTTCCTTTAGACTTGCATAAATGTCTGTTAAAGACAAATCAGATGATTCGCACATAGTAAATGTGTACTTTTTGTAATCTTAGAATATTGCTGACCCATCAACCCTCATTAAATCAAAAAAGCAAACAGTCTTTACGAGGAAACAAGAGCTAAGCTACGTCAGTGCTTATCAAACCCAACAAACACACACATAATCAGGGCTTTGGTTAAACAAATGAAGACAGTTAAATGATAGCCTCTGAACACTGAGGGTGGTATTCGACCAGAGGACATTTCTTCCCGGAAAAGCTTCTTCAATTGAGCGTTACTACAAGGAGTGACCATTACTGTTAGGGATGCTTTTGCTGAATACTATTCTCACAGTCATCTTTACTCTTCCCATAACTCTAAAGGAGGGGTTTCCTTTTTTGTATTATTATTATAGGTCACCAATTATTTATTTTTTTAATTATAATATTTCGGTCCATTTAATGGATGTAAATTCTTCAATTTATAAAGGTTTGGAATAATAAATGTAGAAATGAATGGCATTACATTTTTGAGTGAACGATCCCTTTAAGTTGCTAGTTTTTACTATAAACTTACTGACCCAAGGAAAAATGAGAGATCGGAGCAAACATCTGAATGGTCACGTGTGCTGATGAGGACATTCCGATTGTTGCTTTCCACCGCTGACAACAAGATTACAGCCTGTATATTCCAGTGCCAGATCATCACTTACATTCAAGTATAACAAAAGGCACAATGGCCAAACTAAATCTAACTGCATTACCTGAGCTTTAGATTCATGACTAAACCAGTCCAACATTTCTTCACCTCATAAAACCCCAATCATTATGAGACAGTGGAAAAAAGGAATTAGATTCTTCTGTCTCACCTCTCGACCTTTCCTTGCTGTGTTTTCTACCATTTCAGCTTTATACGCTGATTAAGTGATCAGTCTCTCTCATACTGGACTGGGTTTCAATACGCCTCTGGGCACTCCGCCAAATGCACCATCCACCAACCCAACCCAACCTAACAATGACAACCATTCAATATTTACCTTCAGGCCCTGTTGGAACACCACCACTCAACTGTCAGTGTCACAGTCAAGGCAGCCCTAGAGGAAAAGCTTAAATCTTAAGCTAATGCAGCGGCTTAAAACTCAAATCAACCTTGATTGTGCCTTTGACACAGCTGCATAAACAGTGGTTTCCTAGGGCACAGGAAAAGATCATTCAGAGCTCATTCGCTCTCGGAAGCTTTGATACTGCGGACGTGAAAGCATGTGCATTAGAGAAAAAGCACTGCATGCTCCGTTCTGCAGGAGATCAGAGTCTCACCTGAGCTGTCACAGAGGAGAACCGAGATTACCTGACTCTCTCTGCATCCTTCAAGCTGAGAAATTCTTCACTTGAACTGGGAGGTCATATGCTTGAGGAACCATGTGGGAGAGAAAGTCAGTGGCTATCTGGATGAGCAATTCTCCAAACTATTCATACTATTGCTAGTGCACAGTATGTATATTATGTCTAGTGTGCAAATGTTCTGCTTGTATGTAGAATATAAATGCTAAAATGTGCAGTACATGGCAGAGCACACTTTGAAGAACATTATATACTACAATGCAATATGCTTAAAAAAATGTATGTGACAATTTAACCATAAGTAGTAACGCAATCTTTACATAGCTTTTAACTAATTTGGGCAAAAATGCACAAAAATGTTCAAATTGCAAAAAATCATACAGTTGGCATGAAGCCATTTACAGCTGGCATACAATATTACATGAAAAGTGTATTTAAATAATTGTTTTACAGAGATGTGCAATAGAGAAAATGTCCCCACTTAAAATGGTTGTTCCAAGGTCTACAAATGAGTAATTTGGTGTTTTTATTATATAGCTTTTATTTTATTATGTGGCCTTTAATAAGTAGATTTTCATTATCAAATGTAGTTGACTACCTATTTTAGCAAGAATAAAAAAAAAAAAATAGCATAATTAAAATAGTTTTTTTTTTTTTTCCTCGCTTTGATATGATTAAACTAGTACAAAATGGACATACAAAACCAAAACAATTAAATAATAATAATAATACAAAAATTAAAATAATAATTAAATTATGTATTTATTTTCTAGCTTGGATATATGATATGATATGATTTTATCCATATTTTTACATTATGTTTACAAAGTCTATAGAATCATAAACCATTTCCATTTGAAGAAACCATTTCAAACCCCTCCCTCACCATGTTAAACTAAACTTTTCATTTATTAGATTATAACCTCAGGACAACTGCTGAATTAACATGCAATGTGAGGTAATACTACTGTTACTGTTGCATACTGAATACTGTTTTACATAACATGAAAAAAAAAAAAAAACTTGGTAGTGTATTGTGCAGCACACAGTATACTAGTATTACATTTCAGTTCATCGTTTTCAATCTTTTCCCATAGCACACAGTGTCAAGCGGTCGTGGTAATGTATTGCCTTACAGCAGGTATTCCCCCAGTGCAGCAGCACTTTAAGCTGTCATTCAGTGGGCCGTGTGAAATGCTTGCTGGGAATTTTTCAGAAATGTGATACAATAACAGTATCTGGGATATACACTTAAGAGGCTTCATTTAATCTTCATGGTGCAGACAGCAATTTGTAACATCATGGAGTATGCACCACACTCACCACCGGATACTACACTAAACACACGTCTCTCACTGATGGTACCCCAGGAAGTGTTTACCTCTTCAGTGTGTTGTCACTGCAGGCCATTCTGTTCTTCTGTTTGGGGTGAAGCATTTAACATTATTTCTTGCCGAAACCTGTTAGAGGGTCACAAACAATGTCAGTTTTGTCTCTCTGCCCAGAAATTGTCTCCATGTTATCAGATTATTTCTGATAAGCTTCTTAGCTTTCGAATTGTGTGTGTGTTGTAATGATGTCAGTGTTTTCTGTCAGGCTTTTTTTTCATCTATCTATCTCTCCCTCTCTTTAAGTTTCTCTGCTTTCCAATAACTCCAGAGACTATGTTCTTACCATATCATGGAAGCCGCATAAATGCTGCAGTTTGGGAGAGACTTTTTATGTAACTACATTTTTGAAAGTTGTTACAGAAGTTCAGCTGCAGTATAAAAAAAAAAACAATAATAAAAAAAAAAAACTTTTCCAGTAACAAGCTAATTTTGAAGATGAGCAGCTGCAGTGTGACAATATTATAATTGCCATTTTTTTGTGGAATAATATTGCACATACAGCTTTGCAGCCACAAAAACATAATAGTCAAACATGCTCTCCCAAACTCTTTGCTTACACATGTCTCCTTGGAAGATCTATTTGTTTTGTTTACTCACAAAACTCCACAGGTTGAATAAATGATAAAAGTGTTCATTTTAGGGTGAACTATCTAAAGCATGCTAAAGCTAAGTTTAAGCTAACTGAAACTAACCTTTTTCATTTTGCTCAAAACATTAATAATCAATGTAACACCTGTAAACCATGTAAAGCATGATAAGAACTCTAACTGTTGGGATTGCAAGCAATCAAATTAAGTCGTAATACGAGTTTCAATAATTGTCACATTTATTCATTTTAAATTAGCTTTCTCAACACTAAAGATATATTATATGATTGATACAACCTGTGGGCAGCTGGTGGTACTGCAACAAGTGCCAAAATTAAAGGATGCCAACTTACGACTCGACCCAACGTGTTTTCAGGCATGTTGGCATTCTGCAAGAAAAAAAAAATTGGTATCCATGTTTTGTCTTGCCACATTCTAGTTTGATTGCACTTTATGTTTGATGTTGCTACTGTTTTGCATCTGAATTTTGCCTCAGGTATCTATAAATAATGTCTAGATATACGGTTTAATTATGCTACTTCTATAAAGGTAATTCATAATTGTTTTGGCTGGCAGGGTATTTGCCAACAGCAAATACCAGATGCTTTCAGACAATGGCAAAGGTTCAAAATAACACCACATCCTATTTAACTACCACATAACACTTTGGAAAATTCCCATGGCAAATAACAAAAATTAAATACAATTATATTTAATTCATATCTTTGTGCTAAAATTACTGTATATGCTTTGTTATAATTGAAAATGTATTAAATGTGACCTTTATTTTTTTTCTTCTTCTTCTTGATGGACGCAAATCAAAAGATAATTCATAATCAGTCAGTCATCAGTCCAAAAACAGCTTCACTTTATGTAACACTTGGGTTAAAGCTAGTTATACATTCCAAATATGACTGGATGAGCCACAACGAAAACTATCGGAAAATACGCAAATTACATACAACAGTGACCACAAATCAGCAGAATTCCAAGATAAGTCAAGTTTTGATGTTGTTTGGCAATAGAAATCAATCTAGAATCACATCTTTTTAATGCCACACAGGAAAATGTCCACTACATTCAACATCAATTGTCTACAACTGCATGGAGACTAATTTTCAACGTCAGATTTTTAAAGACATGTTTGTGTTTACTCCAATCATGATGATGACGACAGTATTGCACAGGTCACAAAATATAACTGGAGGGCACATGTGCCCTGAGTTTCTGTCCTATTTAGTATCACACAAGAGTGGAAGACATTTATTGGGCAGCCACCAACCAGCCAAAGCATATACATAGTTCTCTTACAGAAATGTACTTGTGTAAAATGATATGAAGTTTAAATCCCAAGTTGTTTCTTTCTGCAGTGCAGTCATGCTGGACGAAAGGGGACTTAGAAGGTTATAGAACAAAGAAAAAAAATAGAAAAATCCATCAAGTGGGGAGATTTTAAAGAAATGTAAAGATGATAAGCAAACTTTGTCTAGGTGCTACAAGTTTTAACAGTGACCTCAAACCAGTCTCCTGTGTTAATACCATCATCTGTTCCCAAACAGCCACTAAATCCGTTAAATCAAACGAGACATTACAATGATTAAAAAGGGTGGATTTAAAAGGTAACTGAACCCACCACAACTCTCTCACAGCTCAGTATTTACATTTAAACAACAAGCCTCAGGTGGATCGCTGTTTACTCTTCATGTACTATTTATTAATTCCTTTCTAGCCGTTATAGTTCTTACAGGGGAAGCTCACGGCGAACTTATTTCCATTGCTTCCCATCGAGTTTCAGTAGCGCCTCAGAAATGGTCTATTTGGAAACAAAGACGCATTTTATTGTTGAGGCAAAGAATGTAGTGATTATTTTTATTGTAGACAATAACAGTCGGTTTGCTCTGCTTCATAATTTCCAATGGCAGCCGAGCCATTTATACTATCAGTGTTTATGTTCGCAGTCATGTTTATGTATCTGAAGCAATTTATGCTCATAAAAGCAAAAGGGTTGTGTAAATTAAAAAAAACGCTTCAATCGTGGGTGTCTTTTATCTGCACGTTTGTACATTTCTTGACATCAAACAGGAGTTAACTGTGTGTAGTAAATGCATTAAAACATGAACAAACATGTTTCAGTCAAAGCCAAACACATTTTTCGGTCACGGTCTGTGTTTTTGATAGTAAGAAACAACATTGTTGGCATAATTCTAATATTTACCACACAACCAATTGAATATTTACCACACAACCAACTGGCTATTTACCACACAACCAATTGGTACTCATGCAGAAAAGACAGAGGGTCAGTGTGGAGGGTCAGTGTGTTCTTGTGTTGAGCGGTTAGGTCAAGTCCACACAGTTCAAGTTCACTCAATAGTGCACATAAATTGTTTCAGAATCAGACTTGTACACTGGTTGCATTGTAGGCATTTGATTCACTATAAAGAACCAGCTCATAAGAGTATATTGCTGTTAATGAGGTTACACAAGTTGTTTTACATAATACTTTATACAGACTGCAAACTCGCATTCATTAAAAAAACATGTATTAACGTGATTTCATAAACTATGCAGCTGACTGAGTTAGTTCCACAGAACAAAGAGGCATCTGCAGGGATTCCTGTACAAATTTTTAATTATCGATCTAGGGATTTTAAGTATCGATACTGAGATCAGCAAGGACACATTAAGTGATCAAAAGTGAGAGTCAAGAAATAATGTAACAAAATATTTATATCATATTTTTTGCACTTTCTAATCAGTGAGTCCTGAAAATGTATCCAGATTTCACCCAAAACTATAAGCAGCACAACAAATTTCAATACTGATAATAACAAGAAATGTTTGATTGGGAAATCACATACCAGAACTATTTCACAAGTAATTGTCTGCAACAAATTATGAAAACAGATATCGGCAAAATAAAGCTTAAACGGTGGCTGTATGTACAGTAGATAAAGAGCAGCAGAATACTTTCTGTACATAGCTGCCAGACAAAGACAAAATAAAAATAAAAAATCTAATATATGGTTCTTTCCAGCTGATCAATGAGCGGCATTGTATGTGAGATGCATTTGCTCTACATACTTGAGCTTCTGTACTATGCACACTCATACATCAGCACAGTAGACATCTAATGTTTTCACTGGATTAGACACACAAAAGACCCAATGACATCACATCCTCACTTGAGCTGGAACACAAAGGTAGCGTCCAACAGACGGGCGGCCATTAACATTACAGAGGGTGCTGAAAGACAGAAAGTGTGTGCGCAATTCAGAAGGAATGCCATTTCATTGTCTCACTACATTTATGCTGCTATAATGCTCCATCGTTCTTTCTCATTAAGCGTTGCTTCCAGGGCAAATGCCCAATACACGATATTATGTCAACAAATTTGTAGTAGTGTGCATTATAATCAGCATATCAGCCCCTACAGAGTCTCTCTCATGTCTACAGGGAGGAATAAAATCTCGACAAGTGTTTAATTACATTATTCCTTCCCCCTCCGTCCTAATCCATGTAATCTCTTCTCTCTCCAACTCTTTCTCTTATCCAGGAACTTTGATGTTACCCGCACACACACTCCAGATACCCTTAAGCCCCGGTGGCCAAGGACCAGAAAGCGTCTGATGGCGTGCCTGATTGCTGCAGATTCTGCCAAACGTCTGATTACATCTCCCCTCACGTCTTCCCAGCGCCGCCTCCCGAAAGGAAGCGATCAGGAAGTGCGGGGGTCTCGCGAATGTGGCTACCATATGGCGCTGATTGTATTGCCGCTGACACGGAGGGCGGTGGATGGATGTGATTGGATAATGATGGGGATCAGCCATGTGTGGATGTGATTCTGAGAGATGAACCGAGACAAAGATTTGGGGTGAGGAAGAGGTACTGAAGAGAAGATTGGATTAGGGATCAGGGCATATGAAAACATCTGTCAGATACAAAAACCTATGTTTCTCTCTCTCTCATGCTGATTTAGACCTTGTTTATATCTAGTCCTGACATCCTTCCCAGGTGATCTGATCTGAAGTGGAAAGTAGGTGTAAACAGATCACTTAAACCACATTCAGAGGCAGTCAATAATGAATCAGTATAAACGTTAATCTGGACTGATGAATCCTGGACAACATCAAATTACTGTCTACTAGTGAAACACGGAATAATTCCACAGAAACAGGAGTTTTAAACTTTTCCAGCTGTGTGCGGCTCTAAAAGAAAACATCCGTCCAATCAAACTATTGGAAAAGATCCATACGTGCACAAGAGATCATGGAATATTTCTGGTTTGCCTGACATCAGAATGAAACTGACCATAGGAAGCACATATATTCAAAGTTCAGGTAATACAGTTGCCTAACAAAAATAATAAAAATCTTGAAATGTCACATCTGTGATATTAAAATTCAAGTATATTTGGTAGCAGCAAAGAAAACAAAAATGACGACTATATTCGACAGTTATTCTCATCTATTTTTGTTTTCTTTGCGCACAAAAAAGTACTCTAGTAGCTTCGTAAATTACGGTTGAACCACTGATGTCACACTATTTCAACAATGTCTTTATTACCTTTCTGAACCTGGGAACATTTTGGCTATACTGCGGCCTATGGAGGGTCAGAAAGCTGTGGGATTCCATCAAAAATATCTTAATTTGTGTTCTGAAGATGAACAAAGTTCTCATGGGTTTGGAACCACGTTAATGACAGAATTTAATTAATTCAATTAATTCAAGTACAACAGCTTTCAGCTGAGAACGGCCCATAGAGAAAAGTTGTCTGTCAGTCAGAAGTGTTTTGTAGAGTCAGCACGGCTCCGGCCCATTATCTTCTCACCGATGACTAGACTGAGCCGACATTGTTGCATTTCAGCCAGAATCGACCCGAATGTGCTTGCTATCTGGGATATTCACGCTCATTTTTTATGTCCTAGCCTTTTTAAGCAGTTGATTTATGCTAATCAATGGACTGTTAGGCTATGTTAATAAGTGCAGTCATTCTGTAAAATTATATTAATATGTTTCAGCACACCACAATCATTATATAACTTAAGTTATTCTCTAATGAATTAAACAGTTTGTTAACATACAGATTGAAAGCATGAATGAATCTTCCTCTCTCTCTGTGTGTGTAGTGTACTGTAGCCTATGCATGTGTTTATGCGGGAGAGGGGTGTGATTTTTGAATAACAATCAAATAATACCAGGCGTTCTTTAAAGGTCCCTTCTTCGTGATCCCATGTTTTAAACTTTAGTTAGTGTGTAATGTTGTTGTTAGAGTATAGATAATATCTGTAAAATTCTAAAGCTCAAAGTTCAATGCCAAGCGAGATATTTGATTTAACAGAATTCGACTACAAAAAACGACCCGTTTGGACTACAACCCTCTAGTTCCTGCAGTAATGACGTCACTAAAACAGTGTTTTGACTAACCTCTGCCCACATGAATACACAAACAGGGGGCGTGGTCTTGTTGCGCTCCGACAGAGAAAAGGAAGAGCTGCGTTTGTTTGTCGCCATGTCGTTGAAACGCTGTTATTTTCATCTCTGAGTCAAATCATCTTTGTTTGGGCTTCCCATGGACGCTGTACTTAGAGATCAATGGTTACAATTTATGTTTAACTCTGTTCCCGAAAATTATAATCCACATGTAAAACTACTGTATATGCAGCACATTTTGCTGAGGACAACTTCCTCTCAATCAGTTTAATGCCGGATTCGCACAAGGATTATTCTTGAAAGATGGAGCAGTTCCCTCTTTGTCTGGAGAAGGCGTTGTTTATGGACCACAACCGGTAAGTGTATTTTATTATTTAAGTTGGTACGTTTAACAGTTACTGTAACTTATTACACAAAGGGCAATGCTGTTTAGCTTTGTTAACTAGATGTTAGGGCTGTGCAAAAGAAACGAATGCGATTTTCATGCGCATCCCGTCAGTAAAAACGCTCCTGCACATGCTCCTTCCCACTTCCCACTCAAAACTAGCCAAATCGTGCGTTTCCAGGAGGGCAGCGCGCGCTCAGCTGCTGTCGAATCACAACACAGGAACCGCTGGCCCAATCAGAACTCGTTACGTATTTCTGAAGGAGGGATAGAACAAGGAAGTTATCAGCACGTTTTTATGACAGTGAAAACAGCGGTATACAGATAGGTGAATTGTGTGAAAAATACAGTTTTTTTACACGCGAAACATGAACACATTATATTGCACACTGTAAACACAATCAAAGCTTCAAAAAAGTGCGTAAAACGGGACCTTTAAATATTTGTTTTGAAATGCCCATCCCTAAATAGCAGATTTAGGTTTGCTCCTCATAACATACTCTCAAGGCAATACAGAACTTTTTATTTTTTGAAATATTCATTCAAAATTTGTACAATTGAATTTGTTGATTTTCATAAGATTTGTGTACATCCCACTCAGGGTTATGTTTAAGAGGTGAACAATCCAAAATTGTTCCAAAATTGTTTACATTGTATAGGAATCATATCATATAAATTCACATAAAACTACCTACTCGTAAAACAATTACATGTTCTTATTGTATGGCTTTAAAAAAATGGAAGGTGGCACACAATTTCCATGAACTTCTTAAGTGGCAGTTTTATGATGTTTTTGGTGCCTATTCACTGTATAGTAAAGAGCAGTGTGAACATTTTTCAAAACATCTCCATAGTGTTCCATAGAAGACTGAAAGTCACACAGAGTGAGTAAATGAGAACACATTTTATCATTTTAGCTGATCTATCACCAAAGAGTGATGAGCAATGGTTTTTCATTATTACTAAAAACATAACCAGCGACTTTCTCTAATCTTTGATATGATCACACACCCTGCATCAGAAAAAAAGAGCAGTAAAATTACAAATGTAATGTGTGAGACTGAAATCAGGTGCATATACATGCACACACTAACAAAATCTATCCAAGACAATCAATATCCATTGTATTTCAGCATTTTACTGGCCTTTTATTGGAAGAGTCAAAACTCTCATTTGCATCAAACTGATTGAACAAATCCCACAACATTTTTACAGAAGCCAAAATGCCCAAAGCGAACAGTTTGCTACTAAAGCAGCCAAAAATAATGACTATCCGCCTTTTCAGAAGCTATAAGATGGAATATGAAAGAACAGAGAACAGACATATAGGTGTGTAATCAAAGTAAAAGTCTATAAAACTAAAAACACAAGATGAAATGAAAGAGAGGGAAAGAAAACACAAACAAAGACAGACACTATAAAATTATGCAGCCCAGACAGACGTCAAGCTCATCTCTCCTCCACTCGCCACCCCTTTTCTTTCCTCAATTTTATGACTTTAATTGCAGCTATTTAATAATTTTCAAACTATTTTGCCTGAAGGCAGAACCACCCATAAATCACCATATGAGTGTGAGCGGAACATTCTTTCTCTTTCACCTCCCTCTCTTTCTCCTTTCATCGCTCACTCGTTCTGTTTCTCCTCGCTTCATTCGACTGTCACATGTCTGTCTTCCATTCGGCTCTGAGGTTTATATGTATGACTTCACATCCTTTTCTTACTAGGTCTGAACCTATGTATATATATATATATATATATAAACAGATATCAGATATTTCTCTCCTCCACTTTCCACTAATCCATTTTTCTGTCAGTTTTCCTTTAAATCACTCCAAACCATCCCATCTCTCTCTCTATCAAAATACTGAAGGCTGCAAATACAGGTGGAATGTGGAAAGCGAAGGAACATATACATATATACTTATATATGTTCTCATGTGTGCATGTGTCTCACACTGAGTATGGAACATGGAAAAATCCTTGACATTTGCTTGGAATCCGTGACAGGATGAACAAATGCTCTGAACACATGACACTTCTCTAACAAATGTGTAAATCATGGCTGTGCTTCAGAGCTTCTACTTTCTGCATCACAAATGGGATAAAGAACACATAATATGTGAAGAGAACTACATTCATATAAGAAGAAAAAACTGCTGCCTCTGGGTGTTACCAAGATGACCGGCGAGTGAACTGACTTGCCTTAAAGGGACCTAACCAGGCATGACAAGATAAAAGCTGGCTATGTCTCAATGTGCTCCATTGTTCAGTAGCAAGGCTGCAAATGATGTTCCATTCCATTAACAGATACTGTGCCAACAGAGATGGAACACCACACTAAAATCTCTACCAGAGTTTCCTGTGATACTTATGAAATGATGTTGCAACACAGCAATTGAACTTAGAGTGTGAATTCTACAGAACAAATTTTAGGAGTATAACTATGAGACTTGAGAACAATATGATTACTGACTGTACATACTGTATGACAATTTGCAGTTAAAATTAACAAATGGATTAACACATGTGGAATTATATATGGAATTATATACATAACAAAAAAAAAATGTGAAACAACTGAAAATATGTCATATTCTTGGTTCTTCAAAGTAGCCACCTTTTGCTTTGATTACTGCTTTGCACACTCTTGGTGTATATTATTATTTGGTGTATATATTATTTTTTATTTTTTATTATTATTATTATTTTAACAGTAAAATTGTGTAAATATTTTAGCAAAAATAAGAACAATTTTATAAAAATTAAGAAATACATTTCCTGTTTGCTTAGTGTCATTCAATGTATTTAATTTATGAAATTAATTTGAGTCAAATTATAGGACTGCATCTATACAGCTTTAAAAAGACTGCAAAAAGTCTGAGGAAAGACCTTTTAAAATAATGTCGGTGTATTTATCCCTTAAAGCACTAAAATAATTGGTAATAGAATAATTTAAGAACCTGAATCATTAGGAACCTGAATCTTTAAAGGAAGAGTTCACCCAATAATTGTGTCATCATTTACTCATTCTCAGGTCATTCCAAACCTGTTGGACTTTCTTTGGTCTGTGAAAAAAAAAAGAAAAAAAAAAGATGATATTTTGAAAAAAAAAAAAAAAATAGATAAATGTTGTCCATGATAAAAGTCAGTGAGATGCAGTGTTGCTTAGACCCAATGTTCTTTAAAATGTCTTCTTTTGTGATCTGTAAATGGACCTCTGCATAACTATTTCTTAAACTTATGATCTGATAACTTATGAAGACAAATGTTTTGCTGATGGAAAGCTGGCGCAGCACACCTGTTAGGACACGGTGCAACATGCTATAAATAAATCTTTTTTTTTTCTTTCATATCTCTCTCACAGGCACTGTCTGTCTGTGCTTGAGAACCAATCTAACAGAAGAGACGACTGTGTCCACACACACGGAATGAGGGAAAATAAACAAGTGACAGGCCTTTATGAGCTGTCCAGCTTTAGTTCCGTCTCCATCTCTATTTCTGCCACATATGTAGAGCAGCTCTGTCACTCTCGCTCTCACAATTACTTAGAGAGGTAAAATGGTGAAAATAGAATGAGATTCTCAACTGACTTTTATTTCCTCATTTTCACCAAACTAGACTAGAGGGCAGCAGCATCTGTGCGTCTCCGCTGAAGTGACTTGTTCAGACCTGTCTGGAGATAAACAGACTCGTTTAAGAGGGTGATGCATCACTGCTGCTTCATTTACATATGGATTCATTTACTCAAAACATGCTCTACAGGCATAGGTTTATTATCAGTATTGGTATCGCTATTATCGATACCAATACTGAGTAATTAGTAATTGCCCATCTGTACAGTTTTATTTAGATATTAATTGCGAAAACGAGTACTTTTTCACTTTTTCTTAGACGGGTCAAAGTTCAGTTTAAAGAGGGCCTTTAACATTCTTGTATGCCATTCAATGTCTTTTATCACTCTACAAAACAGTCAGAGGAATGTCTTTGTGGTGACTTGACTTTTTTGTGTTTTATCTTTAGCTTTATCAGTTAGTGGCTTGAGAAGTGAAGGTTTCTATGGACACACACACACACACACACACACACAGCCTCCTTGTCTTGAATGGCACAGCTCAACTTCCTGTGTTTACCAAAACAACACCTATATATAGTCTCCATTGGTCTTTTATAGAACCAAGGGACCACACCTTTCCTTTCCTAGTGAGAAAGAAAGAACCAGTGTGTCCATGCGGGTGTGCATCAGGATTATAATCATCACATGACGGGTGTGAGACTGTTTGTGCGTTTAATATTTGTAACATGAGTCAAACGCCTGTACTGATCTCATGACCTGGAAGTGCGAGAATGAAATTTACACTGACAAACAAATGAGAGAAGAGCTGAAGCAGAGAAGCGATGCACAAAATAGAGAACATGAATGGGTGAGAGGATTGTGGGAAACATTTAAAGCCCATCTGACCTTTTGACCCTGAGCTGCAAAGGGGACGGTTGGAGACGAGACTGTCCACCACAGATATAAATATTTGGCATTCGCCATCGAGAGACTGCCACAAGCTGCTCCTCAAATAATCACCTGTCCATCACACACACTTTCTCTCCTGTAGGAAAACACACTTCCTGCAAGACAGATAAATAAAGATTGTCATCTAACCCAGATGCTTATGGGAGCCAGCGACAAAGAGCTTTTCAGCCGATGAGTGAAACTTCACATAATGCTGGGAAAAGTATCACACTGCAGAGCTAAAATTAACTCCTACACCTGAAAGCTGATTTTCTTCCTCACTGCTCACATTCTCACCTGTGCTGAGGTGTTATAATAGAGTTATTTAAAGTTGTGTCATTACTGGATGTTAAAATATTTTCAGAAATTAATGTGCAGAAACAATTAGAAATAAGTAATTCACTAACAACATAAACACCATGAACATACTTGAAACTTGCGGATATCATTTTTTTATTTAATTTTTTGATAATATGTTTGGCAACACTAGTGCAACAAAATAAAACTATAGCTTTAAAGCAGGTCACCGTAGGTCTAAAGGTTTTTTTTTTTTTTTTTTTTTTTCTGTAAAAATACAATGTCAAATTTATTCTGACAATTTTTTTTCTTGCCATTGAAAGGCAATTAAGTGATTTTATGTACACTACCATTCAAAAGCAGTATGATTATTATATTTTTTTCATTACTTTATTCAGCAAGGATGTATTAAATTGATCATTTATATAATGTTCAAATCCAGTAACAAAATCTGTTATTTTAAGAATGCGTACATATGTGTTGGGTGGAGCTATCAATATAGAGGTGAGAAAGGGGTGTCAACACTGGCTACCAGAAATCATTTTCCCCAGCTTTAATTACTCAGCATCATGTCGTTCCAAACCCATAAGACCTCCGTTCATCTCCGGAACACAAATTAAGATATTTTTGATTTATTCTGAATGTAGTTACCACAATCAAGGTCCAGAAACATTGCACATGAAAGTATTCTCGTAGCTTTGTAAAATTATGGTTGAACCACCGGTGTCACATGGATTATTTTACTGATGTCCTTTCTACGTTTCTGGACCTTAATTGTGGTAACTACATTTCTACATCAAAAATATCTTAATTTGTGTTGTGAAGATGAACAAAGGTCTTACTGGTTTGGATCGACATCAGATCGAGTCAGTAATTACATAATTTACATTTTTGGGTAATCTATCCCTTTAAATAACGAGAAAAGCAATTATCTGAAATGTCTCTGTCTGAACGGTCTCTGATTTTGGTAAATCCTTTTAATATAACCTAGCGCAACATTCACTTCTTTTTCTCTTCAACCTCATCCTTAACCTCCCTTCTGTCCTGCACTTGACTAGTATCAGATAGACAATAGAGCTCAAGATATTCACACTGTGTTATTGCTCATTAGCATAAAGTTCTCAACTTTATTATGAAGCTGGACACGCCCACATCACATCACCAATGGTCTCAAACTTCTTTGAAAATAAATGACTTACAGCCATTCTGTCACTAGAAATCGCTGTCATAATGAACACCCCTTGAGAAAGAAGCACACATAAGGCTGCAGAGGAGGATGAGAAACAGAGGAAATGACATCAAAGAAAACAGAGATGAAAGACAGGATGGAGGTGACAAAGTGTCATGTATTAATTTCTAATAATAAGTTGAAGTAGTGAATTAACGGAGTTTCAAGAATGCTGCAACTAGGGCTGGATCAGAATATTCAATTATTCAAATATTCATTCAATGGGTTGGCATTCGATTTTCAAATTTGAGATTCGAATAAAGTTTTTTTTTTTTTTTTTTTTTTTTTTTGAACAACTGGCATCAGAATCAGAATGAGCTTTATTCGCCAGGTATGTGCAAACACAAAATGAATTTATTGTGTGTTTTTTAAGGTGCTCCTGGTACGTACAAACATACATACACATCTGATATGAGAACAAAAAATGTAAATAAATTTAGCAAGACTTAGCAATAAATATTTTGAAATAATCAGGAACAGTATATTGATTTATGTACAGTTTTGTGCATTTTTACTCTGTATAGAACTGTATAAATAATAAAGATATGCATATGTATTTACATAATACTTGAGGCAATAACAATTTGCAGAAATTAATTACAGAACACAGGTAATGATTAATATGTTAGCTGTTTAAGCTGGAGGTGGCATGGGGGGGGAAATCTGTAGCATCTGCCTGAGAGGAGTGTCCAGAGTGAGAGGGATCTTTGATGATGTCACCTGCCCATTTCTTCACTCTGGAGTTGTACAAGTGCTGAAGACTGAGCAGGTGCTCACCAGTGATACTTTCTGTGGTCCAAACAGTGCATTGCAGTCTTCTTAAATCTGGTTTGCTGGCTACCCCAACCAGAACGTTATAGAAGAACAAAGAACAGACTCAATAATAGCCAAGTAAAACTGTGTCATCTGTGCCTGTGGCAGGTTGAACTTTTTCAGTTGACTAAGGAAGTACAACCTCTGCTGGGCCTTTTTCACAATGGAGTCATTGATATTATACCCGTCGTCGCCTTCTGTTTATTTAATTTTTCACATCAAGAGCTGTCTTTTTTCTATTATTCAATTAAGTAAATATCAGGTAAAAAAGGAGTCCCAAAAACAGGAATATCTGATCATCATCCATATCGCTGTTTATATTACACTTGCGTTACCAAGGCAATCACTGACACATTTGTATTGCATTCCAAAGAACACCGTTATAAGCATCACAGTGGAAAATGAAACCGTATCCGTGCTGACTGGCCCGGATCGGCACGGAATGGAATGGTTAAGCAAAGAAAACCATTCGACCCAGTAGTGGAAAAGCCGCTTATGAATCACCCATGAGTGAACGTCATGACTCAGTTCATTTGGAAGAGAAGACAAAAATGCTGAAGACCTCAGCTATGTGGGAGCGCTTTAGATTGAGTGAGGACAAGACAAAGGCAGTGTGCCAGATATGCCATTTTAAAACTGGACTACAACAATAATACATCAAGTTTGAAAAATCTAAGAGTTCTTTAAGTAGTATGCCTGTAGTACATTGTTGGTGTAAAAAAAAAAAAAAAAAAAAAAAAACAAACCTTGGTGCTTATCCGGCATGTTATTCAGTAATTTTACTCATGAAAATAGTGTGAACTTAATTCGCTTGGAAAATACTTGCGAATACTGAAGACAAAAAAAAAAAAAAACGTACAGTAGCCCAGCCCAATAATAATTTGTCTATGTTCAAAGTATTGCTTTTAACAGACCTTAGTCTTTTGTATTCCTAGTGCAGTGACCATTCTCAGAGCATATAAGCCCTGCGCTCATGAGGCACGCCGCTTCCATCTCGCGCTGTTATGTAGTTTATTAAAAGTTGATTCATTCTGAACGTTTCCCGTGTCCATATTGCACCAAAATGCAAAACAATTGCAAACAACACACCCGTAACGCATGAAGTCGGTTCTCGACATAATTTTTAAAAAGCCTAACAGACAGACACACAGAGATTACTGACTTTATTAGAGAGAAGGATATGTTCAGTCTCCTCCCTCCAATGCTTTGAATATTCGGTGTTGATTACTACCTTATACAGTCTATGATTACTGCCGAAGCTTCGAAGCTCAAAAAATGGACCAGCCCTAATGTCAACAACAGTAGAACTACAATAAAAAAAGTTTTTTTCCAAGCAGTACTTCATCCAATTAAGAATTTGTCTTTCAGTTTAATTTACCATTATTTGTTTTATCTTTCAAGTAATATTTTTTTTTTTAGTTCAAAACATTGATAAAATATATATATATATATATATATATATATATATATATATATATATATATATATATATATATATATATATATATATATATTTTTTTTTTTTTTTTTTTTTCATTAAGAGCTCAACTAAGACATATTTGTTTAGAAAAATGTAAAAATATCAGGTTATCAATTTGTTTAAATCATGACCCTGTGAGTCTGTTAACAACACCATTTTGTCACAGTAATGTGATTGTGAGTAAATTCAACGACCTGTGAATGAGAAGGTGGAATCTTTCTTTAAGATGAGTTAGGTGTATGGACATTAATTTCCACTATTTACCTTTTATCACTCTTTCTTTTCCTCAAGAGGCTGTTTGTGATCTGCAAAAAAATGTTGTTTGTCTAAACGACAGGACATTTCATTCGTTAGCTGTGTTAACTAGTTTTCTCACATGCCTACAGCGGAGAAAACTGTGCTTGAACCCTGGACCAAGAGATAGACCGATTATTTTTGTCTTTTCCTTTTTCACTCGATGTTGTTTATGAGGAGTGTAAGTTAATTTTACTCATACAACAACAGCAATTGCAGAGGAGGAGAGATGATGGTGGCATTAATATCTTGAGATTAATAATTTAACAACCATGTTTAATAGGCATGGCTGTTGTTTGAAGTTTAAAGTAATTAACAGTATAAATACAAAAATGGATGAATTTACTTCTGTTCTATCTAGGTTCAGAGCCCTCTTAATGACTATTTTGTTTTTGAAGGAAGAAGAAATGAAAGAAATGCTTCGGAAGTGTAAGTATTGTCCTCAAAACAGTGAAAAGAGAGCACAGCTAACGTTATATTAACATTATCCCCCAGATTCTAAGACAAGTTTCATACTAAAATGCATGTTCAAGCTGTCTTAACTGAAAATATATTGTACTGCTACATCTTCAAATATATCAGTGTCAGTCGTGTCTCAAGATGCACACCTGCAAAGTTCTGAAGGCATTTTTATAGAAGCAATATCCTGATTTAACTGAGGCCTAGTCCTGGCTTAAGCTAAGCTCTGTCTGTGAAACCCTGTCTCTATGTTCAAACATGGAAGTTATACAAGAATGAAACTTGTATAACTGAAGAATGAATGTCGTTGCTCATAACAGGCATGTACATGCATGCATCAGGCATGGACATACAAATGTACATGTATGCCACCTCCAGATCAGCTGTATGTCATGTGGGTTAACTGGGACCTGTTCTGAGGAGGATCACTTTATTGACAGGTACACTGGACAATTAAATATAAACACTTAAGACAGATGCCCTTATAAATACTGTAACTTTAATGTTTGCTCTTCACAGAGAAGTTGTCAACGACAAGCCTGACATCACCCGCATCACCACCCATTTTTACAGTGCAGGTATGTATGAGTGCATTCATCCCATGTAGTATTTGCCATAATTACAAGATCCCAACTTGGAAAAAGAATACATGTCCTTGTAACTCATAATTACCATCTGTAATCTGTGAATTTTCTAAGAGCTTCTTCTTGTATCACGTGACTGTACCCGACTGCCTCAGATTAATTTAGGCATGGATAATGTTGCTGTAGAAATGCACAGTTTCCAGTCCAAGGACATGAACAGTTTTAAGTAGAACATGGTGTAAACATGGTGTGAATGCAGCATATGATCTTGAGTATTTGACAACAGCATTATCTAAATGGCTATATAATGTCTTTATCGATCTGTTTCTTCCTCTGTTAGAAAACAGACTCCAGTAAGAATCCTCAGCGTTGATCATGTCCACATCTAACCCATCTAGAGTGGGAATCATCTCAGAAGAAAACTTTGTAATGGATGAACCCACCAATCTCAGGCCTTCAATGTATATTTATGCCCTGCCCCTGGATTAAGTGATTGAAAAGCACTTTTTATTCAGCAGGTAATGCTCAACCTCGGAAAAGGTGAGTTAACACCTAAAATTCAGTACTGCCAATATTTTGGAATAAAACCATATAGTTTGAATGCCATTTGTTGTGATTCTGAGATTAACTGTTTTCTGTTACCTTAACTAGTTTTTTCATGTTTTGTTGAGAAATGTTTTCAGATAAAAATTCATGTTTAGTTGTATTTTTAAATTAACATTTGCATGAATGTTCCTTTATTTGCTTGCTTTTACATTTTTGTTTGCTTAAATTTCTAGTTTAACAAATTGGAAAAATAAAAAAATTGACTAGATTTATCTTGGAAATTACACTTCATCCAATAAAAAAAAAAAAATGAGAGTAATGATTTTATATATATATATATATATATATATATATATATATATATATATATATATATATATATATATATATATATATATATATATATATATATATATATATATATATATATATATATATATTAGCCAAAGAAAAATAAATAACTTGCCCTTAACAATATTTCCATGTCTATGAAAACTGTTTGGATCAAAAATAGAATTTAAATTAAATGACTTTTTTTTTATCAAGAAAAATATACTTTGTGCCAAGTTTTATAAAACAGTTTTCATAGACATAGAAAATATTGTTTAGACATAGTTATTATTTTTCATTGGCTCAAGTTATAATATATAGATGTGAATCATTACCCTCATTATCTTTTTAATAAAACAATTTTATCAGTGTATATTTTCACATATTTTTGCACCATTAATATAAAAAATAAAACTGATGTTTGAATATTTATGCAAGCCAGACAGTAAATACTCACTAAATAATTCACTAAACATGAATATACACACAGAATGAGACGAGACGTCTAATATGTTTGTGTGTGTTGGACAGGAAAAGAATGTAAAGAGTGTTTGTGTGTGACTCAGGTTCCTTTTCCAACAAACATGTCACTCAGAAATAACATGCACTGCCATCAGGAGATCGAGATAGGGTAATGTAACTGGCTCGGGTGATGCTGGGAAAAAATCTGAAACGCAGCAGTTAAAGGGACTGCAACAGAACGGCTTCGAAACCTGTTGTCAGAACAGAGGGAAATAGGAAAGAATACTCCTCCTGCGCCTTCCACATTATTAATCATGTGTTTGTGTGCTCAGCATTATTTCATGGTGCCTGTTCAAGCACAAACAACAAAATGCCTTATTTAACCACTAATAAGAAAAGTGCATTATCAGCCATTACACTGGCTTTTCTGAAATCACTAAACAGGACACACACCGTTAGCAAAGAGAATGAATCACTTCCTCTCTCAGTGAGCACACATAATTATAAATGTATTTCAACCTTAAGCCAATTTAAGGAATCATGTTACTGAATTGCAAGGCCAAACCAGGAATTGTAGGTCTTTGTGATATTTTTATATACACTAATATTTAAAAAATCTGAGGTTAATTAGATTTTTTTTTTATTTTTTATTAATACTTTCATTTAGTAAGGAGCCATTAAATTGCTTAAAAAAAGTGAGACTAAAAACATTTGTAATGTAAAAAAAAAAAGATATATTTCTAATAAATGCCATTCATTTAAACTTCCCATTATTCACATAAAAATAATTCCAGAGAAGGAAAAAAATAATAATTCAGCAAAACAACTTCAGCTTTGCCATCACAGAAATAAATTACATTTTCAAAATTATTTAAATTATTGTAATATTTCATATTATAATATTACTGTTTTTACTGTATTTGATCCAATAAATGCAGCTATGGTAAGAGATTCCTTTCAAACACACAAACTTTTGATTGGTAGTTTATGAGCACTGAAACAAAACAAACAAACAAAAAAAGTGGTCTCTATTTTATTTGAATACTGAGCGCAGGGTACTGCATAGGGCTGGGCGGTATATCGAGCTTCATATTAAGGCCTTTAAAAACTGGTAAGACATAGTTTATAGTTTCGTTTGGCATCTTGGTTTAAGCAGCTCGGCCCGTCATATGCTCTGACAGAAAGGCTGCGGCCTTGTCCCAAATGGCACTCAAAATAGCTCAAATAGCTCATGAGCATCCGTTTGAAGTCCAAAAGACAGAAAGTGCACAAGAAGTGTTCCATTTGGGACAGGGCCTGTGTGTGAGACTCCTCACGCTGTTTAATGTGTTTGAGATGTGCTGTCTTCCTGAATGCATAACTTATATTTCAAAGGTATATTCTCCATCTGTAAATGTTAGACAGCCATAGAAATATTTCCTTTTTTTCTGTCAGAAGTGCATTAACATTCTGGGATTCTCTGTTGAACTTCACTTCTGTGAACGGATGCCAAAGCGCGCATGCGAGCCAATTAAATAGGAGCGTAATAATTCTGACTAAAATATACATTTCGCTTTATTTGTAGATGGACAATAAATGGGACGTAGAATTTTAAACCTATGAGTAAGTTATTTTTATGATAGCACTGAGTGTAAAGTGACTCTAATGGAGTAATCGAAATAGCCTAACACAACTCTGTGCTTTTGTTCTCATTTATTTTCAATTTTAGTTTAGTGAATTTAACTTCTGCTTTAAAAGTGGATTTTTTGTTTTTAGATTGCAATGTTACAATGAAATGTGATTTAACCCTTTTTGCAAATAATATAAAATCTTAAATGCTAACCTTTAATATGTATTGTTTTACTGGACAACACTGGGCGGTAAGTGATATATATATATATATATATATATATATATATATATATATATATATATATATATATATATATATATATATATATACATACAGATAATAAATATTTAAATACAGATTTTTTTTTTTAATCCAAATATAAAAACGATAATATCGAGATATATACCGGATATATCTGTAGTAAATCAGCCAAAAAATATTGAGATATGAATTTTTGCCCATATCACCAAGCACTAGTAGTGCATATGATTTAGTTTCAGTTTCTACAAAACAATGGAAAGATGGCAAATTAATAATACTTACAATTTAATACACAATATTTACTCAATTCATAGATGTAGAAAAACACTTGTTAAATGGCAGAAAATCTAGAAATTAATCTAGATTATAAATCTATCATAACTTATAGTTAATGTAACATGGCACTATGGTTTTATTTTACAAGATATATTGTCAAAAATGTTAACATTATATTACTCTGTTTACACAAATTAACAATTGGCTTCATGGGAACTGTGCCCTGCAATCGCTACCTGGGATTTAAGAGCATATTTTGCAAATATTCCAGAAAAACCCCACAGTTAAAAACTCATTATTCATCCTGTTAAACTGAAAGACAGCTGTGAAAATGAAAACTAAACAGCATTCCAAGGAAGAAACTAATAAAGTAAAACAAACAAATGCATAAAGCAGGAAATGTTACAATATTGTGCTCTCACAGCAGGAAAAGCTGTTCAATTATCAGGAGTTGAAGCTGCATTAGACTTGCCACTGCAGATATATTCATCAGTTCACATGCTCAATTGCATTTGACATTCTACATCCCAGATACTTTTGACCAACTTACAAGTACCGAATGACCACATTTACGTGCAACATTTCAGATGAGGTCAGATCATAAACACAAATGTTTTGTGACTTTAGCTGAATACATTCAAATCACGGCAGTCTGTAAAGATCTATGTGTGTGTGTGTGTGTGTGTGTGTGTAATAGAGAAAAATAAGGAGTTTCTTGAAGTTTCGCAGCAGTGCCACAAACTAATGCTCATGATTAGAGAACACAACACAGAGAATAGGAAGACGAGGATAAACTGATCGTTGTAGGAACCAGGTGTATCATTTCAGGTGGTTTAATAGTGTTCGGTTTCAGAAAATACATGTATGGCTGTATCCCATTTCCATTTCTATTATCTAAAATATGTTCAAATCAAATGTATTGCTGTGATGACAAAATGGATTTTCAGCATCATCACTCTGAAAACTCTTCATGCAGTGTCACATGATCCTTCAGAAATTATTCTAATGTACTGATTTGGTGCTCAAGAAATATTTCTTATTATCAATGTTGAAAATGTTGTTCTGCTTAATAGTTGTGTAAATTAAGACATTTTGTAACATCATGAATGTCCTTACAATGTCACTTTTGATCAAATTAATGCATCCTTGCTGAATAAATGTTTTTTCTTCAAAAGAAAATATCATATTGACCAGTAGTGTATATAAAAGTCCCAGTGCTCTCTATAGTCAATCCATATCTGCAGGTGCAAAGAGCCAGACTAAAAAATAAAGATAAAAAGAAAACACAATGTGAACTTGAGTGTCTTTGGTGTATTTGTAACAAAGAAAAAAGACACAAAAATGCATTCATCACAGAGCGGCAGAGGATTAAATGAGTGAGTGTGTGTAAAATAAAGGCAAAAAACAGGTATAACAGAGAGAAACTGAACCGGCGATTGAAAGACAGAGAGACAGAGGATTGACTTCATTATCTGCTGCACGTCCCCTGTGATTTGGGCCCAACCTGCTTTAGAGCCACGGGATGATTTGTGCAGACAAAAGAAAAGAAGCGATTGACCATGTCTGCAGAGAAAGAGAAGAAAGGATGAGATAAATGAAGAATCTGTGTAATTTTACTGCTGGAATTAAAATGACACAACAATGACGCTCTAATTGCACAGCAGTTTCTTCCAGTTCCTTTGTGTTTATCTGCTTTGGAACGTGTGTGTGCGTACATCAGTGGATTGTTCTCTGTCCTAACAGCAGTTGTTGGGGAAAAATACAGACCACCAACCGTTCAATTCACCTCCAGATGCACAATCACTTCCACAACACTGTGAGAATACTATAACACTACTCTCTGTCTGTGATGCCAAGGTCATCCTGAGTGAATACATGAAGTCAGGTGTGCTGGCCAGAAGTGGAATACACCACATTAACTAAGTACTATCTGTCTTCATTTTTAACTTTTTTCTCTCTCTCTTGACCCCTTAATTGGTGCAACAGCATTCTCCAAAGAAACATTACTACATATTAGGTTTGGGCGATGTCCAAAATATTTTGTCACAATACACACACACTGTGCCATCTATAAGTATTGGAACAGTAAAGACAAAACTGCTTCGTTTGCTGTGGAGTGGTGGTGGGCGATGTAGCCTCAAAATCATATCACGATATTTTAAGAATATTGGCAAAGTGACATACAGCCAGAATTTGTGCTCTGCATTTAACCCATCCGAAGTGTACACACAGAGCAGTGAACACACACACACACTGTGAGCACACACCCGGAGCAGTGGGCAGCCATTTATGCTGCGGCGCCCAGGGAGCAGTTGGGGGTTTGGTGCCTTGCTCAAGGGCACCTAAGTCGTGGTATTGAAGGTGGAGAGAGAACTGTACATGCACTCCCCCCACCCACAATTCCTGCCGGCCCAAGACTCAAACTCACAACATTTCGATTGCCAGTCCAACTCTCCAACCATTAGGCCATGACTTTCCTTCCGATAATGATATATATATATATATATATATATATATATATATATATATATATATATATATATATATATATATATATATATATATATATATATATATATATATATATATATATATATAAGAACATGGTAAAATGTTTTATTGGTGATTGCTCCTGACAGGCAGCAGCATTTATTAGTGCAAACAAAATGAAGGGTATTCTCAATACTTTCTGCTGTCATCGATGACAGACTAACTAATTTGAAGTGTAAATCTATTGTCATAAGGTGGCAGCAGCAGCTGTGTGTTCTACTTGAAGCAGACTGAAGTACAGGGCCGTAGCTGGGGTTTGCGAGGCTCCGGTACAGGTTTTACCGGTGGGCCCTGTTTGAAATTGTGTTAATAGCACAAATTCACAACATTTAAGTTTGTTCTATTTTGTAGGTGTCCAGGCACAGAAACTGAATAATCAAATGTAAATTGCATATACTGTTTAAATTAAATATAGATTAATTCTTGTTAAAACTACAAAGTTTTTCAGTAAAGATCAGTGACTGCTTTTCTCCAATTTAATTTCTTGGATTAACATTGAGAACACTGACAGCAGCTAGTAAATTAGGCACAGTCACTTTAAGAAATAATACATCCAATACGATACACATTCCATTTCTTTTGTAACTATTTACTTTCACTTAAGACATAACCGCCCATTTTTTCAAGGATATTTTCGAAGTCACAATTTTGTATGGATTTGTCATTTCAAGAGCAAGAAGAGAAAACTCAATTTGGTGTTTAAGGGCTGTAGACGTGGCTCTCCTTATCACACTGTATGCCCCGAACAGGTCAGGTGCTGAATTAAGCTTGTCTTTTTGTGCTTGTATGTTTAATCTGGCGATGTGTATTAGTTCGTTCAGGCACGGGAGGAAGGGAAGAAGAGCTTGGTTTGGTGTTTGTGCAGCTCTCCAGGTGCACACAGAACTCAGCGCAAACTCTCAGTTGAGTTTTTCTGCATATTCTGTTTGAATGCTTTAAACGGTTTTGAATGTTTAAATTGGCAGTGCTTAAAACATGTGCAATTGATAAGCTTTCATGATGATGTGCAGGCCGTCTTTTTATGCTGCCTCAGGCAGTCTGTTGAAATCACCGGCCCCCTCCCCTCTCTCCACTCTACTTTACTTAAGATATGCTCCTCGCCTATTTTTGAAGGTAAGAGTGTGTGCTCAAATATGCTCTAGAACCCCTCTAGTGATACTTTGTTGTCTGCTCATAGCTGCTTCAAGTCGAACACACCTATTGGGTTTGTGGTGTTGTTGTGCGCATTAAGGAACATATATCCAGCAAATGTCATTGCGTTGTTATATCATTAATATCATGATATTACACTTTTTGTTACTTGTAAAAATTTATACCAGTATTATTGTGGACGGTATAATATAGCACGCCCCTACTGTGGAGTCAAGACATTTGCAAATATGATTAAAAAATGTTTAGCCATTTCAAGACATACATGTTTTACCAAATAAAAAGGACAGCACTTTTAGAGTTCATCCCACTATCTGATGTGAGCATAAGTAGTCTGTGAGTGCGACCCACAGACATCACCAGAGTCTTGGTCTCATTCTTTGAAGTGCTTTTCCCCATCCCTTTAATGCAGCCAATTCTAACTGTTGCTTGTTTTGGGGAGTTTCTGCCTTTACTCTCCTCTTCAACTGATGAAATTCATGTTCAATTGGATTTAAATATGAAGACTGATTTGGGCAATCCAAGAGTTAGCAATTCTTTACCCTGATAATTTCCTTTACTAAACTGGCAGTATGTTTTTGGTAGAATATGTTGTGCATTTCCAATTTATTATGCTATGGCATCATACATTCTAAGTCATCATTTGAGAGGGCCTGTTCCAGAGAAAGCCATTCATTCCTATGCCATGACACCACCTCCACCATGCTTTACAGATGAGGTTTGTATGCTTAGGATCATTTGCAGTTCCTTTTTACCCCACACCTTTGCTTTCCCATCACTTCGATAAAGGCTAATCTGTCACTCATCTGTCCATAAAACTCTGCTCCAAAACTCTACTGGCTTTTGCATCAGTGCATTCACACACACTGTGTAAACAGAGCAAGAATGGCAGACAAACAACAACAACCCAATCTTCTTTCCTGGTATTGTAGGACTTTTCAAGTTTTCTCACTGGTGAATGATACATGATGTAGCCCAGCGGTTCCCAATTCCAGTCCTTGCACTCCCCGTTATGTATATTTTGCATATCTTGCTTAGTTAACACACACCTCGTTAGAAGTGAACTACATGCATGAACTGTGTTCCGATCTATATCATTTATTGCTCCCTCCTCCCTGAGCAGGGGAAATCCATTTAAGTTTTCTTCACTTCGGAATATAGGCTAAAACTGGAAACCACTGATGAAGCCTAATGTAGCAATAATGTCTCTACTATTCTGGTCTGTGAGCGTATATGCAAGATCTCCTACTGCACCTTTAATGATTGCTATTGGGATGTGAAGAGACTTTCAACCAGCATAACAAAAACTGTTAATGAAGACAATCACCTAATGCACCTATAAGAATAAATAAAAGTTATTTTATGCATTCAGATAATTAGACATGCTACCAATTACCAGAAATTGGTAACAATATTTTAAAAACACAAAATTACATAGGGCCATAAACATATTTTTTGTTCAACTTGTTCAAATTAATGTTGATTTGTACAAGTTTCATGATTTTAATTAGACATGCTTTTGGTTAATAAAATGTAATTAAGCTATTAAAAAAGGATAAAAAATAAGTAATATAAACAGAAAAAAAATGAAAAAATAAAACCGAACAAATGGAATTTGAGAAAATATTGAACTGATTTTATAGGTCACTATAAAGACAATGGTCCAAAATCTCAAGTTTGGGGCAAACAGGATTGTGGTAATGATTTAGTTTGATTTATTCAGTCAGCACACTCGGGCACTTAATTTTCTGCGATAGAGGTGAATATTTACCTGCAATCCATTGTAGAAAACAAAAACAAAAATGTGTTCAGTGGCTTGTCAGTTAAAAACAATGTTGGGCAAGTTACTCTGAAATTATAATTAAATGATTACTGATTATTCCTTTTAAAAGTAACCACATTAGTGTTCTGATTACTTTATTTAAAAAGTAATTAGTTACATTACTAGTTATGTTACTTTTTTTTTTTCTGTGGCTACATCCATGAACTTGAAATCCCAGCATCCGCTCCCGATAAACATTTGTTATTAAAGCATCAACATTCACAAAATCTTGAATAATCTTTTAGTTATTTTTAACTAAAGCAAGCAGCTGCTGTGTGCATGGTTTGGCATGGCAGAATGCCAGCAAAGAGCGCTGCATTTATAATCTTTAAAAAGATGGCATCTCCCTTCATTGCGTTATAACTAGTGCTGTCAATCGATTAAAAAAAACAATTTTTTAAAATTAATCACGATTAATCGCGATTAATCGCAATTAATCGCGATTAATCGCAATTAAAAGACTGAAACTTTTTGGATATGTAAATGTAAAATGTAAATAATTAATGTAAACTCAAGACAAAGAAACTATTTAAATTCAAAATATGATTGTTTATTGTAATTTTTGTTTAACTTGTAACACAGATTTTCTCATGTAAACAACATACCTGCAATAAACCATCAATATCCTCCAAATTAACTGTTGGCTTGAAAGCCATATTTATTACAGAAATAAAAACACAGGCATGCAAGTACCATTTGAATTTCAAAACAATCAATGCCAATAAAAAACAAAAATGATTTCCATGTTGAATTCTAAGTGGACTGCAAAAAAATTCCAAAGTATAGTCATTGCCAGTGCTTTAAGTGGGCCAGTACACACAGGTACTCAGTACCGCCACTTCCAAATATAGCTCTTGAGCGTACCACCACCTCTCCGTGCGCCCAGAACGTGCTTGTAGCGTACCGGTACGCTCATTTGGACATCTGTTTTAATAGAGGTTTTAATCTTTTACCTGCACTGCCGATTTTCAGAGCGCCCTTCACAATGCAAGCTTCCTAATTCATCCCACCCAGAGCAGAAACTACATTACCCATTCACCCTTAAGTTATACAAGTGAGCGCATGTGTCGCTTTTCCCACTGTTAAGTGTCAACAACTCAACGTGGCCGGAGAAGGTGTGTGAAACTCGTTGTGAGTTATACTAAAGCAAAACTTGAGTATTTATTGTCTGATAAACATTAAAAACTGTCTGCGGAGGTTGAGTCGTCCTGCAGCCCCCGCTGGCTGCTCATTGGCTGCAGCATCTTTTTTCTAAGTTCTAAAAAAATACCGTAGACGGCAAGGCACAAATTTAGATATTCATTTATTTAATTAATCTATAGCCTATGCACAAAGACAATATGATCTTTTTGTCCCCTTTTTGTTTTAAAACTTGATGAAGAGAGAGAGCGCAAGTTGCTGCAGCTGCGAGGAGGACAGTGATGCACGCGTACAGGAGTGATTGACAGTTCACGGCACTGTGTACAAAAAATAATCCGCTACACAATTATTTCGTTATTTTCGTTTAAGCTTATTAACGTTAGCGTTACAGAAAGGTCTGATTTACGCACTGTTACAACAGTCATTGTTTTTTTTTTTTGTTTTTTTTTTTAAACAATGACATTTGAGTTCATGATTTTAATGTTGCTGTTTCTTGTGGCAGACTAAATGAAGAGTAATGTTTCTTGTGGCAGACAGAAGAGTAATCCGGCAGAGTTTTATACTGAAACTTTCCGTCTAAAAGTCCTTCCTTGGTCTTATCCATATTTCTTTGCACGTTGAACACACATAGGCCACAACTGGAAATAAAAAAAAACTGCAACCGCGTTAATTGCGTTATTTTTTTTTAACGCGTTAAATATTTCAAATTAATTAAATGCGTTAACGCGCTAATTTTGACAGCACTAGTTATAACACAATGAATATATGCATAATGAATCTTTCATAATGTTTGTTTGCTATAATGAGAGGATCCGTGAGCACGCAAATTTCAGTACTGCAATCCTGACTGGCCATTGCGTTCCAGAAATCAACATTCAGTGCAGCAAACACATGTTGCAGCCTAAACAGAAACTCTGCCTACGCTTGTCTACCCGCCTGCCTCAGCACTCGCCTATCTTGTCCCACGCTGCAGTCTGTTGCGTCGTGTCTAATGAGATTGCACGTCTCTAATCCACTGGCATTGGACTCACGTGTGCTAGGGCTGTGTAATGTATCACCAGCAAAGTCACGATGCGATACATATCACGATATAGAGGACACGATATGATACATATGACAATACAGGACTGCACTGAATTTCACCTCAGCAGAATTTCCTAAAACAGCTGTTTATTAAAAACTACATACTATAGGGACATTTCTTGACAGAGCAGTTGATCTCTGCATTATGAAGGGCCTCCATAACTGTACCACAGTACAATATAGGTAATGGCATATGTTTCATGTTAACATTGGGAGCTCCCCACCAATACGATATTCTGATTAGGAATGGGTACCGAGAACCGGTATTTTTTTGGACCAGTACGTGTACAGACCGATAAGCTTCAGGACAAATAATACTATTATCAATACTTGCATTGTTTTATCTCCGTATACTTCTATGTTAACGACGAATTAGAAGCTGCTGCTTGTCATTTGCCTTCACTGAATTATGTGTCCTATGTTTTCTTGACATGCGTGTGATATCCAGCGCATATGTGGTGTGTGTGTGTGTGTGCATGCAATCAGTCCTCGTGGCAAGAGTGAAACTCAGTGTCAGATGCCAAATATGCAGTAGTGTAATAGTAAATAAAGGAGGCAACACCAGTAATATAATTAAATATATACTAAAGAAAACACAACATCTACCTCATGTAATGTGATGTATTATGTCTCCCAGCTCCAACTGCAACTCGCAAGACACATTCATATCTAATGTAAATTCAGCGGTAAAGTTACACTCATGAGACACTGCACTTATTTGCAATCACAAAAGTACATTATTTGCGTGCTTTAAGGCCTTGCTGGTAAAATGTTTTATTCATGTGCTGTTCTAACGTGATCTTTAAGAGCGGCTACACACAAAGCGACAATACACTAAATGCCGGTCAAACAGCACCTGATCAGTAACTTAGTTATCGTCTAATTGCACCAATACTGTCAAAAACACACAAGGTTTACATATAAACACTGTAAGTTATGTCTAAAGTGAAAGTAAACAGTTGAGAGAGAAAGGGGTGCGTGCATCTCTTAAAGCAACTGTCACTAACATGTCATTATTAAAGAGATAGTTCATCAAAAAAAATTAATTTTGTCATTATTTTCATGTTGTACTAAACATGTATTCATTTTTATGCATTATTGTGCTGCTGAACACAGAAGAAGATATTTTATAGAATGTGGGTAACCAAACAGTTGCTAGTCTTCACTGGCTTTAATAGTAAATAAAAATAAAAATATATGAAAGTCACTGGGGACCAGCAACTGTTTACTTAACAACATTCTTCAAATAAACTTTGTATGATCAACAGAAGAAGTAAATTTGTGGGTAAACCTTTAATTTGACTAAAATAAAACACAAAGAGAAAAATAACTCCCTGCTCGACTGAAGAACTTTAATACAGTTGTTAAAGTTCAGCAGTAATAAAATGTATCGATAACATTATCGATAAGTACCGGTATCGATAAAATGAAAAATATACCCATCCCTAATTCTGATTGTAAGCATCTTGTTTTTAGGCCCATAAATAGTAATGTACTAGTTCTAATACATTTATATTGTAGAGAACTCTTACTCATATATATATACATACACACATATATATATATATATATAAAATTATATTGTTGATATGTTATCATTGCACAAATGAACACACTCTCTACATAATATATAGAGTTCTAAACTAGTGTGCTGTCTTCACTGTATCTCACGCACAAACAGTTGGTCACTCACACAGATCACACAGACATTCAGCAACAAAAAACTTTTTAATGCTGTCCACAATTTATCTATAAAATAACTTTATTGCTCGTGAGCTACATTATCTTTCTCAACAAGGAGCAAATAACATAATTCTTTCTTAAGGAATCAACAGCTTCACTTTTAATAGAGAATCGCAGCAAAATGGTGGTAATTCATACACACACATCCTAACAAGCTAACTGTTGTTTTCAGTAAGCAAGCAGGTTTATCCACAGTAAAAAGAGTGTGTGTGCACATGGTTGCCAGGTTGAAAGAAAAAGTAACACACTTATCAGATATTGTATTGCACAAATGAGACAACTCTGTTTCGAGGATTACGCATTTTAATATCAAGCAACCAAGTAATGCATTACTTCCCAACACTGGTTCTTTATTGTGCATGCAGCATATAAACAACTCTTTAATGGAGGTAGAGGCAATTTCTATAACTGAATCAAAAGTAAAGAGCATCAAAATATGAGGAAATGTTTTGAAGGGGCCACCTACACCCCCGTAATGATAACAGTTCATGATTTTTAAACAAAGAAACTTCTTTTGGGGATATGTTTTCATTGAGAATTGCCCTTTTGCTATTCTTAAAAAATGTATATAAATGCTGCATGCGGTGATATTTTGTTATCAAATACACTGAGTAATACATTTCAACAGACAATGGCAAAAACAAATTAATTATAAAAGAATGAAAAAAAAATAAAGATCATATATTTTGAACATTTAAAAAAAAAAAAAAGATGAGTCATGTGATCCATTCAATGATTCACTGACAGATGACTTAATAGCAACCTGAACATTTTTGTGCATCTCATTTTGTGCATCTTACTTTTTCATTTCTTTAGTGAATTCCATCAAAACCTGACAAAATCTGAGTGTGTTTGTAGATAAGTCCACTCCACAGCGCTGATAAACTCCACATTCAAAGTTGTGTAATGTTTTTGTGTGATGTGTATGATAAACGCTCTGTTCCGCTCCGCTCAGAAGGGAAGCTCGCAGAGATAAGATCCTCTCTGCGTGTCGCTATTGTCACCATGACAAACAGAATGACAGAGCTACGATCGTTATTATCATTATCAAAAGAGGGTTTGATTACCTGCTAGCGCCTACTGACTGCAGCAGCTGCAGCATCATGGGATATCAATGAGACACTCTGAGAGACATATGAGCAATGCACTCAATAGAAGGATAAGAAAAATTACTGCCGAAACCGATAAGGCTTTATGAAAGCTCTGAAGACTGAGATAAGGGAGATGACAAAGCATGAATCGCACACTGAAATTACTTTATGAATAAAATGTAAGCTCTGCTCCAAAACCTAGCAAGCTGCCTTGCTGCCTACATAGACTGCTATCATTTGAGGGAGCATACTAAACATTGTGGGAAATTGTATGTGACTTATTTGGACATAAGCCATAACGTGGCGAGCAACTTACTGGACTTGCAACTTGATGTCAATAAAGCTTGATGTTAGCATGTTGCTAAGCTAACAGCATTATATTATTAAACATAAAACTACACAGAAAAAAAAAAAAAATACATACAGGTGTAATCCTATTGAAATAACTTTTGCCAAACAATAGTAAATGTTTATGTAAATGTGTGGCCATAGAAAATACACTTATGTAATTAATTAAAAAGTACTCTAAATGACGTTTTAAGAAAATGTCATTTGTTACAAAATACCAGTACATAAAAGTAAAAGCATCATTCTGTTATGATGCTGTAGAATATTGCCTATGTAGACAGCTCATTAGGTTTAAAACAGAACATCACTGTGAATGTAAATAAACTTCACAGCTTCTGCACGCATCGCTCACATACTCTCTCACTGAACTCTCTCTCATTAGCGTGCGTGTGTGTGGCTTCTGTCTGCCATACTGCACTAAATCTGCTGATAACCTACACGCAACCACTGGATAACCTTCAAACAACTAGCAGCTGCGATCTGTTTCTTAGGTCAGAGGTCAACGGTCTGCCCGTTCAGCACGGAATAGGAAATGACTGACAGCTACAACGATTTCCCCGTCATTCTGCAGAAAAATGTTAAGTGTGAGAGTTCTTATCATCAGGATGCTAACTGTGTCCAGCGATCCTGGTGACAGCGGTGGGAAAGGTCAAAGGTTAAATAAAAAAAATGTTGGAATGGGTTTTTAATGACAAGATTGTCATGTGATGTTTAGCTAAGCTGGTAATGGAAACAATGACATTCACACACGAATATACAAAAATCTATTCTGTGCTGTATCCAGTGTTTGTCTTACTGAAAATGTAGAGATATTACCAAAAAAATAAACAATTAAATAAACATGCTTCTTCAGTGCTGCATACTGCATAGTTTAAAATACAATCCTTATTCTTGTTATTTTACGAATTTATAATGTTATTAAATGTACTAGGCTAATTGACTTCTTACAGAGTGTAACGGTCGGGTCCTTGAGGTAAAAATCTAGGGCTACACGATATAGGGCAACAATATTAAATTGTGACTAATCTGATAGAAATTGTGATTGCGATTTAAAATATGTTTTAAAAAAAATAATAATAAAATTGTGCTTGTTTGTATAGTGCTGCACAAATCAGCCAAAAATGTGTTATATCTCAATATGACTATAAAACAAAAACAGTAGTAATAATATTAATTGACAATAATAATGATTATTATTTTTTTTAATAATCATTATTTATTATTAAATACTATTATTATTTTAAAACATTTGAAAACTAAAAAATGAGTACTAGAAAAAAAAAATCACAGTACAACTACAAAAATGTTTTACACTACGGGTCAAATCAGAAGCTGACATGCTGGGTTGCTCAAACAAACAGAGCATTTTTTTTAAGGATCGAAATGTTTACACAGTTTCTCCCTGACAATATTTGAATATCAAATGTGGCTAGACATGTCTAGTCATATTTCTGCTGACGGTACAGAAACGCAGCAGGACTGGGGTGACACAGAGTCCTGTTACTGTCAAATAAGACAAGTACTTCAGGGTCGAAATGGCTACAATACACTAGATGTGTCTGTGTGTGTGTGTGTGAGTGTCTAAATATATACATACACACACACACACACACACACACACACACACACACACACACAGTACATATATGGCTTTTTTATATATTTTATATTTATGTTTACACAGACAAGAGAGAAGATACAACAAGGTTGCCATTTTAGAAATTCTCTTTAAGTCCTCTCAAGAACAGTGCAGTTTTATCAGATGAACAGACTATATATTCTCCCTTTCCTCATTGCTTTTATTCCAAACCTCTCTCACATCGGCAAGAATAAAATCACCCAGATCCGCAACACTGCGCTCTTTGTGTTTGTGGTCCGAGATAAGCACTTCAAAGCAGGAAGGCTCTCGAGTTTGTGTGTACATCTGTGAATGGAGATAAATATCAAACCTCTCAGCTCATTTTCTGGCAAAATAAGGAAGCAGAAGAACTCATAATACAATCACACTGATGTAACGCATCTGAAACAATCCACAGGGTTCCCACGGTCATGGAAAACCGAAGCACCTCAAATAAGTACAAGCTTAAAAAGCCACAGAAAAGGCATTAAAATGTCTATAAGTGAATACAGACTTTCTAGTTTTGCTCTACTCTGAAATATTTCATCAGCTAGATATTTCTCTTTGTGAATGCTTGTGTAGAGTAAAACTTGATAACATCAGCATGATAACATGATAACAGCATGATAACATCAGACTGTTTTTTGAGGATCTTTTTAGAGACTTAGCACACTTATTATGTATGACTATTTAAAATGATGAATTCTGAATATAAGTACAAGGCATTCAAATTAAAATCCTCCCACTAAAAAAAAAAGGAGAAAAAAAAATGCCAAAACATTGCAGTGCCAAGGTACTCTTTGTTATTGTTGGTTTTTGTTGGCACATTCAAACTTTTAACCAATTTGACGTCTTCTAAGTCAGTAAGGGGATTTTCTGCCCCAAGATACACACAGTTACTATTATAGACTCCATAATTCATTGCAAAATCTCTAAAGTCGCTGTCGTAGCCAGATCTCTTAATACCGGTGGTCAACTCTGACAGCTAGTTATTAGGCCAGGGCTAAAGCATTCATAATGTGCCAAACTATGACAGTTAGTTACTCCCAGTTCCACAGTTGGTGTAGTCAAAAGAGAGCTTTACCGATATATCACGCTCTCAGAGACACAGAGATTACTGAGGTAACACCTGGACTGACGAAGATTAGAAGGAGAAACCATCTCTAGATGGCAATCTGAATGCAAACACAGCTTTAAGCGTTAACGTCTACATCTGAAACCTTGACAGTGACTGGCAGTAAAAGTACACAAACACACCTACTTTGAATTTGAAGGGATAGATCAGCCAAAAAAAAAAAAAAAAAAAAAAAAAAATATTTATTCACTCTCAAATGTAATACCTAGCATGTATAACTTTTTTTCTACTGTAGTTGTATACTACAATTCAAATTCCCTCATTTTCAGAAAGGTTTAGATGGTATTTTCTTTTCACCTTGTCTCTGTATTATAAATATTAAAGTTGTTCATAATCACAGCAAGTAACAAAGAAAACACTATTTATTGTGCTGCTCAATAAGCGCCACATGCTGTCAGAGTGCATCAGCATTTTCGTTCAGCTCTTATGATGTGGTTTCATTCGGATTCATTAATAAAATGCAGTGGATGCCTCTAATTATAAATGGAAAAAGCACCGGCAAAGCCTTAGTTGGTTTAAATGAAGAGATTCATTTAATTTGTATAATTTAATTATTTGATTTGGTACTTGTTTTAGAATTTCAGTTATTGGCATAATTAAATTTCACAAATAAATCAGCAGCATTTTGTACAAAAAAAAATAATAATAATAAAAGTGCAACTTTTCATATATAATGTCTCTCTTTTATTTTAATTTATTTTTATGTAAATATATATATTAAATTAAACTAAATTAAATTTATGCATTTAGCAGACGCTTTTATCCAAAGCGACTTGCAATGCATTTAGACTATCAATTTTTACATATCATATGTGTGAGTGTGTGTGAGAGAGAGAGAGAGAAATTTATTCTGAATCCAGCATTGTGAATCATATCACATTGTGACTCTCTGATTAATCGAACTGTAAAAAATATGATAAAAATGAGCGGGCACAATTAGATATACCAACCAAACCTTTAATAATAATAATAATAATAATAATAATAATAATAATAATAAATGTAATAATGGCTATTAACCAATGTTTTAAATAAAGTGCAGTCCTACAGTACTTCTGAAATTTGAATCATAGCTAATAAAACATAATAAATAAAGCTAATACGTAATACAACTACATTCATATACTGTTTGGGGTGAATTTTGTGCTTGAAAGAAATCCTTTTATGATCTGTTCTAGGGAAGAAAGAAGTTATACAGGTTTGGATTGTGGAATCATGAAGGTGAGTAAATTATGACAATTAATTAACATTTTGGCTGAACTATGGCTTTAAGAGAGCTCAAAGTTTAGTGAACCTGCACACAAACATGCTCATTAATGATTAAAGACAAGCTCACACCAACACATAAATGACTGCTGCTTATGTGCACCACACGACATCTAAATTATCACTCATACACACACTCATCCAGTGAGAAAACATTTAATTACCACATACGAGTACACACACACAACAAGCTAGACTGAACACGAGACAGAGATCTGACATGTTAATTACAACAGAACCCACAGATGGCACAGAAACATGCCTCAACGCGCCTCTCAAAACCTAACATGGAACACACATGCAAATGGATCGTTCTGCGTTTCACTTACAAACACACACACACACACTACTGAACTCACCCAATGGGAAGTGGCCCAGAGTTTCAGTGCTGGTTCTGACTGTTGGAGACTGATTCCAGCATGTGTGACTAACATCCCATAGAGACTGGACCATAATCCTGTTTTCTCTGGACCGTCTCCAGTCCTTGCAACACACACACAATCACAAAGATCAAAACACACACTGTCATTATCCTGCTATGTTCCCCTTCATGTCAGGATAATTAGTAGGATTGGATGAAGGATTTCATGCAGCTTTTCATATTTCATTTTTCTTTCTTGAGCTATGATGTTAATGTGTCTCCCAGAAGCGCAGAATAAAGCGTGTCAAGGAACAAAAAAAAAACATTTATTTTGGTAAAATTGTGTTACAGCACTGATTTATTTTTAACAAGGTCCATGGTTATTTCGGCTTGATCTTAGTTTATGCAGCACAGATTGTTTTGTGATTCAGTCACAACGTGATGCAGGCTTTGCGCAGAAGCTGTTATTGCAGGATGGGTCAGTGCAGAATCTGTTGGTCATGTACATTAGTCAATGTATTTATGGCAAGAGGATTAAACAAGCAGTTAAATTATGACTGATTCTGCCGAGCCAAAACTAAAGTCAAGTCAAGTCAAGTCAAGTCAAATCAACTAATTTTGACCAGCAAAAAACAAAGTAAAAAAATAAAAAAAATAAAAATAAATCATGGTTACTACAAAAATATTAGGCAGCACATCTGCTTTTAACATTGATAATAACTAATGTTTCTAGAGCAGTTCAGTATATTAGAATAATTTCTAGAAATTATGCTGAAAATTCAGCTTTGCATCACAGAAATAAACACATTTTAAAAATCTATTCAAAACAAAAAACTGCCATTTTTAAATTGTAATAATATTTTTAAAAAATCATGTTTTTTTAATCAAATAAATGCAGTCTTGGTGAACTTAAGAGACTTCAAAAACATGAAAACATCTTAGTGACCGCAAACTTTTGAACAATGGTAGTTAAAACTACAGAAGCTTTGACTAATAATATTATAAGAAATAAAGTTAGACATTTCATTCATTGGTTATTTGTAGGTTTTACCATTAACCTGAAGGTATCCAATACAACACATCTACAAAATGCTAAAATGTACAGGAATTAACATCAAACATATGGTTTTACAGTACAGATTAAACTGTCATATTACTCTAGATATTTACACAGTATTATTAGTGATGTTTGGATTAGAATAGGCTACAGTGGCAGGTAAATAGAATGATAAAAGATCTATAACAGTGAAAAAAGTGTTATTATATGTCACGATAAGACTAGTTAAACAGACAGGGGAACTGGTTGGACAAGCTAACACACAATACGCTTTGCTGGGCAAATCTACCACAAACAACAAAAGTACTGTAACCTGCAATGTGTCCATACAGTCCAGAGCTAGTCCAAGCAAGATCAATCACACTTTATTTGAATTTCATTCCTCAAAGGGAATAAATCACTTGCTGAATTGCAGTGATATTGTGTGAAAACATGACTGCACACTAGATATAAAGCTTACTCTGTGTTTTCAAAGCATGCCCCTGAGCAAGTCTGCCGATGCAAACTTGAAAGTGCACAAGCACAAAGAGGTTTGTGTCAGTTCCTTTGCACATATTAGTGATACAAGCGAGAAATTCTTTCTTCTGTTTATCTAGGTTACAGTGTAACAGGGTACACAGAGCCACCTTAAGCTCACTCAAACTTTCCAAGGCCTCGAGAGGTCAGCAGAAGTTGTCGATAATTGTCGATAATGCATGCTTAGAATTTTATTAGACAGGGTTCAGGCCATTCCAAATTCCTACACTTTGAAATATGAGGCATTCAACACACGATTCGCAGAGCTCATCCGATGTTCAGTGGATCATCCACACAGTGAAGCCTCAGGAGGAAGCAGACTTATAGAGAAGGTCTGAGTGTTACTTGCACAATAACACATTTGTATGTATTTCCTCAACACATTAAACAAGCATCAAAGAGCAGCATATTTCCCCCATGACTCCTCCTGAACCACCATACCTACATAATATTCATACAGCCACATTCCTGTACGTGTTTGTATGCGGGCAAAGGCATCTTACTTCAAGGCTAAACAGAGAATGGCAACAATCAACAGAAGTGGGATCCAACAAGTCATTACACACACAGGTTAAGTAACCTTTTTACGTGTTTCTGAGATGAGAATCTGTTTGTAACTGCTTTTTAATAGTATTCGGCACTCAAAAGGAAACGGCCGCAAGTATGCACACACGCAGCTGCACGCAAACACACTTGCCCAAGGGGTAAATCAAAAAAGGTAGGCTATGTGCATTTGTGCTTGTGAAAACACTTTTTAATAGACTAATGCAAGCCAAGGAACTCTTTCTGTGGACTGAAGTCATTGCATGAATTTAAAGTGGATGCTTATCTCTTGACATCGACTGACTTTCTTCTATGTAACACAAAGGAAAATATATTGATGAATGTGTTAACTGTTTTTGTTATTACAGAGGAAGTGAATGGAGTCCAAGTCAACATTAGAACTTATTGACTTCCATTGTATGGACAAAATCCATAGAGGTTTGGAACAACATGAGGGAGAGTCAAGGTCAGACGTTTCCTATGGGACAAACAGTACCTTGACCTTGAGGGAATCCTTACAGAATATTCTATGCTAATGTTATTTTTAAATAAACTATAAAGGTTGTTGTTAGTAATTCAAAGTATAAAATATAAAATATTAATATTATATGAGAACTGAAAATTTAGAAATGCTGCATTAGCAGCTAACTAAAATAAGTTAAAGTATTTTTTTTTTTTAATTTTAAAAGTAAATTTTTTAAATTCCTAAAAAAAAAATAATAATAATAAAAAGGAAAATACAATGAATACAATTATTAAAACAAACACACACACAGAACTAAATTACTAAACCTTCAACTTAATTTAAAATAAATAAAAAAAATGCAAAAAAAAAAAAAACTAATTCAGTATATGAAAATACTATAATAGTATACAGTATATAATGGATACCAAAAATGAATGCACAATTATGAATACATTTGAATGCAAATAAATAATGAATCAAATTGTTAGACATTTCATATTTAACACCCCTCCAGGTCGGAACTACCATTGGAAGAGAATTACTAGAAAAATAAAGCGATTGTTCCTAACAGCAGCTGACAGATCAGATAAAAGGCTGAAATGAGAGGCCTGTTTGTTCTGTTCTCTCCAGCTGCTGCCAGCGGGTCACGCATGGTGGACAGACTATTGATAACTAAACCATCTCGTCTGATAAGAACAGAAAGTCAGAAAAACATATAAAACACCCCCACCTGTCTCGCTTTTTCGTTATGTTTGATTTCACATGAAAGGCAGTCAAAAGATGAACAAATGAAAGCACAAGGAACTCTCCAGAATAAGACACAACACAAGACTTCTTCACGGTCAGTGAAATGAGCAACTTAACTAAACATTAAAGGAGGTCAAACTTCATATTAAATAAGAACTTTTTATATGAGGTTTGTCCATAGGAAACTAGAACAGGTCTAAATACAGTTACATTTGTATTAATGATGTAATTATTTTGATACAACGTTTAACTTATCAACATTTATCATTGCATATTTACATGTCGTGCGAATGCATGTGAAGGACATACAGTTGCCCCTCTTGATAAAGCAAATAAACGTCTTATCTAGTATCAAGATTAATTACATCATGTTTAACAGAAGATTACAGAGTGCGAGAATTTGAGATTGAATGCGGGACTTTCCGCGTGGCAGTGGAATGACTGTGTTCACGTCAGCACACGCTCTGATGGGAAGATAAAGACAGAACTAAAGGTAAATGAAAAGGTTGCCCTTAACTTCAACTAATTGTAAATGATTGAAGCGATAAAGATCTGTTCAACCTCCACGCTATTCAGAAAAAAAAAAGGACTCTCTTTATATCAGGAAACTCAGTGGCGTCTCTGTACAAACGCACACAGACCTGAGGTTGACACCTGTCGTCGCAGACGTCCGGACTGCTGTGGTTGTTATATGAGCTCTTAGTGTTTGTTTGTAATTACTTTCACTCAAATGCACCTCATGAGTCATTATGAATTCCCCATAAGCTGACTAATTCAAGTCTCGGTTCACAGGGACAGTTAACAACACCCTGACAAGTAATAACAGCCTGACAAAGACTGAGCAATCTGTCAGCCGGTCCATCAGATAAATCAATTAATCACAGCTACAAAGCAGACTAATAAAAATACAGCAGACATTATTCAACAATAGCTTACACAAAAAAAAAAAAAAAACAATGTACATAATGAAAATATTACTCAATACATTTCACTGTTAAACCAGGAGAGCATCAAAGTGAATATTATAAATACTGTTTTCAATCTTGGACTTGTCAGATTTAGACTAAATTTGTATTTATCTATTTTGTTATTATGATTTTTCTAATCACTGAAACCATTTTGACCTAAAAGACATTGCCGATCCATTGAATTTAATTATCAAAATGCTGAAAACAAATAAAAAGTTCAATTATTATGTAATACACAATTATATAATACACAAAATCAAATCAGTGTCATTCATAATATCACTTAATCTCAATTTTTGGCAAATGTTTGACTGATCTTCACATCAAAACCGCTCACCAGGTAAAGGTGAGGTGTGTAACTTCATTTATACATATATTTTGAGCGAATGTGTATCACCTTTACGCATCCAGTGTGCAAATGTAGGAAACGTATTAAGTTCAATAAATATGAATTATTGTAATTGTAAAATTGGGGCTAAATTAAAATGATGACAGTTAAAGCATAAATTCAAATTTCCAGTTTGTTTGTGCTGACCATGCATTTACAGTTATTTTTACAGAAACCTTTATATCATTTCAAAAAATGATTTCTCACATTTAATTAAGTGAAATGTAGAAATGTTTCAACTGTCAACTAAATTTGTAATTTCAATATAGAATAGAGAAATACGGCAGATAGGGTACATGTTTTATAATAACTAAATTATCAATTGATGGCATGTTTCCAAATTCACTTCCTATTAAATCTTATTTTAAGGCTTCAATGCTAGGGCAGCAAGAGCTGCTTGTAACTGCTTATTTTATGTGGCAATGTTAATAATGTCAGCTTTCACAGCATTCCTAATTACAGTAATGCAGTGATTAGCACACAAATGAATATCCTTTTTTCTTTCTAACTACTTTTAAGGGGCACTTTAATATGCTAAACACATGTGATGATTTTAAAGAAAAGCCATTAGACAAAGAGCAAAACACATTTTGCTGCAGAGTATCTGTATGTACATGAGTCATAAAGAAGCACATGAGCTCAAATCCAATGGATAATACATCTTAACGATAAACTTAATATTCTGATGCCTTTAAAGAATCTTTTCAAGTGTTATGGTTCTTTAGAAAACCATCTATATACTGACGCTTTAAGGAACCCTGGAGAGATTCACTTTTTAACAGACAGCACAGCAGCTCTTTCCCCAACATCATTATCACCCCATTCTGTCAGACGCACATGCTGCACACCCTCTGTTGGCCCAGGGGGCATTAACAGGGCTTTGTTCGGGTGCTATGGGGGGTTAATTACTGTATGAGGCCCATGTCAGAATGCTCATTATAAAACTGAGAATTTTGGCACTAAAATCTGCTACGTAAAGCATTGTAAAATGCAGATAAATGCACACCTGTCACTGCATGTTCTAACTGAATGTGTTAAGTTGCTACAAGGATAGTCATCCACAAACAACCTAAAGCTGGTGGAATAAACTAATATTATCAAATTATATATATATATATATATATATATATATATATATATTTCTCTCTGAGGTGCACTTTAAATGCTCAAGTTTACAGTAAAACTAGTTTTTCATAGTGTAGCAAGTGTAGTTTCATTGTTTGATTCTAACTATTAAATAGATCATTGTTTTGCTGCTGTGAATTAAAACAAAAAATAGTTCAGCTCAAAAGAAAAACTCACTCTCATATAATTCCAAACCCCAAAAAGAAAATTCATTTATCATTTATTTATGCTTATGGCTCACGAAACTTTGTTTCAACCGCAGAAAAAAATAAAATAATACTAATTATTAATATATATATATATATATATATATATATATATATATATATATATATATATATATATATATATATATATATATATATATATATATATATATATATATATATATATGCTGTATGTGTATATGTTTTGGTCCATACATTGGAAGTCGGTGGTCTTCATTGTTGTTTGGTTCCATACATCCTTCAAAATAATTTAGTGTTCCTCAGAATAAAGCAAGACAGTTTTGGAACGCTATGAGGGTGAGCATAACAATACTAACATTTTTATCTTTGGGTGGATTTCCCTTTAAGACTTGTGTACATAATCACAAGCAAAAAGAAATACAGTGTTTTTCTACTGTACACTCACATTTAGAGGTTTTCAATCAAGTCCAGTATAGTTTTTAACTGCCTGACCCTTCAGTAACAGCCTCTTTGCAAATCCTGCATCACAATAAGACAGATTTACAAAACAAACGGCTCAGAAATTTAACAAAGTACATTTTTTCCCATAATACTATAAATACAACTTTAGTGAAAACAAACTTCAGACACAAAATGCTATTCACAGCAAAAAAGAAAAAAAAAATTACACTGTAAGAAAAGCCTACTAGAAACTAACAGTAAAAAATAATAATAATTTCTGTGTTTTTCTCTTTTCAGATACCCATGCCTATCTTTTCTTTTTTTCTTTTTTTGTATTATAAATGCATTTCATTTTTTATGGTGCACTAACAGTTGAAATATCCTTTCATTGACACTTCATACAATTCATGTATGACTGAACAATACTGGCTTGTTGAATCTCTTACACACGAGAAACCTCAAGAGAAATGATTATTTTATGCATTACCTGCTCGGAAATGTGTTTATATTGATAAATTACCATTTACTGTAGAAAAGGTTCAGACTCTTGAGAGCAAATGACATAGGGAGGCACTTCAGGTTATTTATATTGTTATTTCAGGTTTGTTTCTGTCACTCTTTTCCTTTCTCTATTTATCATGTCTTTCCACTTCTTCCAACCAGCAGATGCCTGTAATCCCTCAGTCCAACCCAGCAGCACGGCAATGTAAGTGTAAAAAAAGAGAAAAAAAAAGAAACAAAGCGAGTGAGAATGTAGGTGTGTGTCTGTCAACACAGTCCTCGCAGGTTCATATTTTGAGCGTGAACATTAAAGATAAATGCACACGTCAGTTCAACCCTGGTGCCCTCATGTAAACAATGAGGCCCTGTCTTTCAGCTCTCTCCCTCGCTTCATCCCTTCCCTCCCTCTCTATGACTGAAACTTAGAGAATTCCCCCTCAAACCCAGAGAGGGAGGGACGAGACATTAAAAATATACTTCCTCCTTCCATTATGGTACTGCATCTTTTAGACTTCAAAGAGCCTTTACAATCAATAGTGAAGTGTCTGTGTCATCTGTGCTTGAGGTCTGTCACCATGTTTCTTTGAAGAGCATCAGGTCTAAAGGCCTATAGCCAAAAACCATCAAAGATTTATGACTTTTAATTATCACAGATGAATGCTGCTGGAGTCCTGCTCTCTTTCTCACTCTCTTGTTCTTGGCACAGACTGTATTGTCAAGTTGCCCCCATGAGAGGAAAGATGCCAAAAAATGAGTGGAAAAACCGCTGAAAATACTCAGGAAGAGAGTGGGTGTATGAAAAGAAAACTAGAAAGAGACTGTAATAGAAAATTGATGAAGTGTCAGGTTATTGAAATTAGGGATGTTTAAAAGTTGACTAGTCGCCAGTTGTCTGAACAAGGGGTTTTCAAACTGAGTCCTCCAGAGAGAGAGAAGAGAAAATACTGGTATGTTAAATGTATTTTTCACATTTATAAGAAGACTTGTTGGAGAAAGTCTTATCATGAACACTGGGATTTGTAAAACTGCTTTAGAACAATATTAATTGCCAAAAGCACTTTTTTATGCAAATGAACACAACTGAAACATTTCTCTGCGAGTTAAGGCCGATACATCTAATATTAATAAAGAGTGGAGAAAGTAAATAATTTATATATTTAGTTTGTCCGCAGTGTCTTATTTCTGGGATCTGGGATAAATACAACTTTAGTAAAAACAAACTGCAGGCACAAAATGCTATTCACAAAAAAAAAAAAAAAAAAAAAAAAATATATATATATATATATATATATATATATATATATATATATATATATATATATATATATATATATATATATAATATTACTTACTGGTAAATCTTTTCCATGCAATTATAATATACACTGTAAGAAAAGCCTAGAAACTAACATCAAATGGTAAATGGACTGCATTTATATAGCTCTTTCAACAGACCACATGGCCATCCAAAGCACTTTACAATTTGCCTCACATTCAAACGTTTTCTCTTCAAGTTTAGGCCGATAAATATTACATTAATAAAGAGTGGAGAAAGTAAATAATTTCTATTTTTAGTTTGTCCCTAGTGTCCTATTTCTGGGATCTCTATCATCACAACGTTAGAAAACCGCTGGTCTACAAAGAAATTCTTAATTTGACAAAGCATTAACATTTAAAAAATCCTCAAATAAAGAAGGAGGGAAAATGGCGAGACAGCAAACAATGTTTAGAATGGAGGCGGTGTAACGGAGTGTTGAATATATAAAATATTTAAATTACATAATCTTATGACGACAATTATAGTGTCAACATGCCCTATGCAAATGTAGAATGTTAACAAACATTATAAATGTATCATTATCACAGCCTACCTGCAGTACTCACGTGCTCGTGTTGGTCATAATGAATCTTCATTGCTGGAAAAATGAAAAGAAGAACTCGCAGGTTTGCTTTCAAATAGATTGTATAGAATCTACTTTTTTTTTTTTTATCCTTATCGAAGCTTCCTACCAGGTTTCCCGACTGAGAAACCGCTTGAAAACTATTGAGTGAACCGTCCAAGTTGAATCACTCTGAATCGCAAAACGATTCAAACTGGTTACCGAGCCGAAACCCTATTTTTGAACCCTATTTTCCCTAAACAGTTGTGAAAATTAATAATATCACATATAATTTAGGAATGGACAGTATGCACATTAGGACATAGGCATTATAATTAGTCCTGTGAAGTTAGATTCTTTTCCACGAAATAGTTCGTTCTTAACTCAGTTTATTTTAATATCGAAGCATTTTAATGCACTGCTTCAAAAAATGTATCGTGCATAACTGACACGTCACAGGTATATATTTAATCTTTAAATATTAGAAAGTCATGCAGATATATCCATTTTGCTGTCAGGAGTAGGAGAGGCTTACACGAGTAAACTCAATCTTAACCCCCAAAGCCTGGTTCGTTTGACTAGTGTGATCTCTCCGTTTAGCAGTCCCTGGCTTGGTTGGAAGAGGTGGGCATTATCTGCATGATTGTCTGAATATTTCTGAGCAGCAAACGTGATAGATTTGTAGAGCAATATTCTTTGAGAGGGCCGTGTGTTTCCGCATCCCATACGACTCAAAATAATAAACCACAAAGTTAACAAAACAATGCACTCCACTGTGTTGAGCAAGCGCTTCTCTATTGTCTTCACGTGCTATCGGTAACTTCCTATTTCCCATTTATGAAGTCTTGATTACTGCTCTTTGCATTCTTTTCTGTTAAAAATAACAATGGACAGTGGTTTGTGACTGCAGATGTTTAGCCTCAATGATTTGATCAGGAGCAACCCCTCCTGTCACCCATTATTTGTATGTATGTGTATTCAGAGCCGGACTTTCAAAATAATAATAATCAAAAAAACTGTGTTAACGAACGATCAAATAATTATCGCCGTTAATCAATTAACACGTTAACTTGTCAAGCCCTAATATTTATATATACTGCCAAATTTCACTGAGAAAAAACAACAACTATGCATACAGTATGTTGTAGTGCTATTGATTAAGGGTATGAATTGAAAATATACAGTTCACTTACTGCTGTCAGCATGCTGAAATCTTCATTGAGAGGCTGCAATCCTAAATTAATGTCCTTGAAAACACTGAAGAAGAACATACACAATAATAGCTTACTAATTGACTATTCAGTTTTTGGACAATTAGTAAACTACTCAATAATCCTGACCCATCCCAACTTTATTTTGCATTCCAGTTCACAATGCTCCTGAATGAGTACCAGTGTGTGCGTGTCTTGTTGTGAGACAATTTTTCTCATCTGCCAGACACATAATCCACACTCTGGATTATGAATTTTAGATTAATTACATAGTCTATACACACATTCTTCGGTGGTGAAAGAGGTATGAGAGCTGTGTCTATGTGTATCTGTGCCAGTTCACAATTATTCACCGGGAGGAGTCGCACCCCCTGTCCAAACACGTTCCAGAACACACACATTGCCCCAGGAGTCTTTGTTATCATATTATTTCATTTGAAGGAGTTTGAAATATTGTTCCTGCCTGTCTGCTGTCCTGCAGAGAAACTGCCAGCAGCTGCTCATTAGCTATGGAGCCGATTTCTCACCCGTCACCCCCCGTGACTCCACCCACATTCTGTTACCATGGTGGTTACCATGTCGACGGCAAAAGTCTCATTTTAGGGTTTCGGTCAATTCCACTGGCATGTAGCAGACATTAAAGGCCTCGTTTTTCATGCTTTTTTGAAGCTTTGATTGTGTTTACAGTGTGCAATATAACATGTGTTCATGTTTCGCATGTAAAAAAACACAGTATTTTTCACACTGTACACTTCATCTGTATACCGCTGTTTTCACTCATAAAAATGGGCTGATGACTTCCTTGTTCTATAAAGTCCCTCCTTCAGAAATCCATAACGTTTCCTGATTGTGCCAGCGGTTTCTGTGTTGCGATTCAACATCAGTTTAGGGCACGCTGCCCTCCTGGAAACGTGATTGGCTAGAACACACGTGCTGGAGATGTACTTATAATCACAGGAGCATTTTAAAGGCGGGCATACACTGTGCGATTTCTGTGCAATTTCGGCAAGGTACCAACTCACACTGTACGGGTAGATCGCATACAATGTAAAGCCAAAGCTCACGAGTTTTGTGCGCTCACTGTACGGTCCGATTGCCGAGTTGCGATTTGACTGCTCACACTATACATGAGGAATCAACCGAATCAACATGTAGGATCCTTCAGAACCCAGATGTTTGTTGCTGTTTCAGAATAAAAATGCTTTCTCGGGATAAACGCACTGCTTGTGATATGCGCAATTATGTGTGCTGAAACGTCGAAAAAAAAAAAAGAAACGTCAGCATATCTAGACGCGCAGGTGGCTGGGAAGACGTGGCCAATATGGTCAATCCATTTTGCAACGCAAACTGGAGGTAGGCAGGCATTTTTCCCCTCTTTTCTTTTTATTTTTCTTTGCCATAACTCCACAAGTTATCCCTCCATCACTTCAGTCCACACTACACGCCGTGTCAGGTGTCACCATGGTTTCGTTTATGGTTTCACGGATGCACAGTGAGGGAAATGCGGAAAATCGGTTCGTAGCCCTGCTTCAATAGTACGATACCTCACGAGAGGCCACCAAAATTTCTGACATGTCAGAAATCCATCCGACCAACCGATTGCCAGTCGGAAGAGTCTTATCGCCTCTCGTTTCCCCTTGTATATTACACGAACACTGCACGACAAACGACGCATGAAAATGCTGAAATTCGGCCCGACCTGAAAAAGAGTCGCACGAGTCAGAATTCGGCTCAAAATCGGAGGAAAATCACACAGTGTATGCCCGGCCTTAACGCACCAACTTAACTAATAAAATACAGTTACCAGTTGTGGTCCATAAACAACACTGCCTCCAGACAAAGAGGGAACTGCTCCATCTTTCAAGAATAATCTTTGTGCGAATCCGGCATTAAACTGATTGAGATTGAGGAAGCTCGCTGTCCTCAGCACAATGTGCTGCACATAGTTTTACATGTGGATTATGATTTTCGGAACCAAGTTAAACATACATTTTAACCATTAATCTCCAAGTACAGCGTCACTGGGAAGCCCAAGCCAGGTGATTGGACTCCGAGATGAAAATAACATTGTTTCGACAACGTCGACAAACACAAATGCAGCTCTTCCTCTTCTCCGTCGGAGCGCAGCAAGTCCACGCCCCTTTTTTTGTGTATTATTGAGGTTAGTCAAAAAACAGTTTTAGTGACAACTGCAGGAGCTAAATGGATGTAGTCCAAATGGCGAATTCTGTTAAATAAAATATCTCGCTTAGCATTGAACTTTGAACTTTAGAATTTTACAGATATTATTTATACTCAACAACAACATTACACACTAACTAAAGTTTAAAACATGGGATCACGAAGAACGGGACCTTTAACTGTCTCTCTCCACATCTGGATCATATTGTCATCACAAGCATGTCTACAGTGTCTTGTGCCATGCTGAAAGAAGATGTTGACCTTTGACCTCTGCCTTGGAGTAAAATGACCTGTGACCCTTAGGGTTATGGATGAATGAGGTGTGGTGAACACTCAAAGCGGGATGACAGGAAAGCTAAACGACAGCTTGTCACCATGGACTTTTTCACAGCTCTAACAAGAGTCTCTATCTCGGTCTAATCTGTCCAAACAAACTCACAAACACTTAAAGAATTCACTGAGAATAAACTGATACCACTGATCAAGCCATTTATGCACACACTTTGTGTGCATCTTTTAACCTGAATCACTAAAGTAATGTAAATCAAGTACATTTAAATAAATAAATAATCATGATAAAATTTAAATAAATAAACATTTAAGTTAGTTTAATTTAGATAAAACTATGCATTTAAATAAATAAATCATTACATTAAAAAATGCATTTAAATTAAGTTACAATAAAAACATTATATATATATATATATATATATATATATATATATATATATATATATATATATATATATATATATATATATATATATATATATATATATTTTTTTTTTTATGGTTCAACTGCTGCCAGGATGATATGACAAAACATACATATATAAAAATATATAAACAAAAACTAAAAATCAGTCTTGGAAAACCTGAACATATAGGGAAGCCTATAGTAAATTTAAAGTATAATTTCTAGACGTGTATACGTAATGTAAATCAATTAAATCTTAAGAAGCCATGGGCATTTTTATAATAAATATACATTTAACTATACCAAAATATTTGTGACCCTGTCTGTGGAAGTCTCAAAATCGAATTATGAGATAACAAGTCTGATTTCAACCACCAATTTCACTATGATTTCAATCTCTGACATGGCCTCGGTTAATATTAAAGATATCAGGGTTAGATTTTCAAAGAAGGGCTTTACCTTAAAACAGTAAATCATAAAAAAAAGAAATAAAAAACACTTTAGTTGGCTTTCACAGCCAAAAATTGTGAGTATATTGTGAGTAAATTGTGAGTAAACAATATTTTTCAAAATCTTTATCCTTAATCCATATCCAGTAAATCACAAACATTGGTTAAATAAAAGGTGGGAACCCTGAATGACATTCAGCTCCTAAAACTTCAGTTTGATTAATTTAATTATAGCTATTTTAGTTTATGTAAGTAAACTATGGGTGCCTATTGATTGCCATTAGTTTAGAAAACAAAACTAGGACTTGGGGCCTTTGAATGATCCTTGTCATCAAAGAGGTTGATAAGCAAGAATATAACATTTCAATGGTGTAAGAAGAAAAGCATCCAAAAAGCCTGACAAAGACTGAAGTCTTTAGACTTCCTTTTGTGAGCCATGACATCATAATTATAGTAATGTTGGCTAGATGTGAAAATCTTTGGTCTGGCAGAATAACATCAGATTTACGACACAAACTCTGTTGGTTGGCCAATTTTCCATGCTCAGACAACTTGGTTTAACAACTTGCCATTGCTAATTCAAAACAGGCAGATTAATCTTCAGGATAGAGTATCTCATTAGATTTTGACCACTCTTGCAGAGAATGAGGAACAGAATACAGGACAGGAGAGAAGAGAAGATAAGAAAGAAAGGAAACACTTAACGGAGTCTAAAAGGGATAAATGCACGACAGAAAACCGTGGAAAAGTGAACATTGCTTAGCTAGTGTAGGACCACCGGAAGGACGAAATATGAAATCTGCCACTCAAAAAGGCAACAGCCTCCAAACATCAAAGCATTTCAAAACCACAGAGGGGAAGAGAGGGTCATTAAGCTTTGAGAACTCTCTAATCTCGTGTTTAACCTCCATACACGTGTCAGTCATGTTTACATGCGCCTCCACACGGCACCTCGATGACGGATATCGGGCCCAGCAGATTCGCAGACATAACAAACCAAAACCTGACACGTCAGGCGAAATAATTAAACTCAATCAGTCTGTCAACAGCATGAAAACATTTTTGCAGCTGAACTGGAGCATGTTACACCAACATTATGCTTAAAATGTGTTGCTAATCTCAAGTAGCAGCTTTTGGGATTTGCTGTAATGTGCCGTGTTAAAGAAGTACTGTCACAGATTGAATATTTGGATCCGCTGTCTGACACAATAGGCTGATAATCTGATCATAAAGAAGTCTTAATGTATTTGTGTAGGTAAGAGTGCACACGTTTTGTGGAAAAGCAAGGCGAGAAAGTTTTTTCCGCATGTGTTTTGTCTTTGTGTGTGTGCTGAAGACAAGCCGCACCTTTCCTTCAGGGCAAAAAAGAACTATCATTATCCAATTCATCTTGGAACACTTCAAATATATGAAGCTAGCACTCAGTTCACATAATGAAAACATTGCACAGAATGAGGCGTCATTTACATAGACAGTGTTACTTTATTAACTAGCTTAAAACCTGCTGACATGTCCGAAAATGTGAGACTCGACTAACAAGTTGCCATGTGCTATTTGTGTATGAGCGCTAATAGTGCACTGAAATTTATTGTTTGTTTGGGGATCAAACCAATGCAAATCACAAACACAGAATGCAATTCCAGACATTCAGAAATATGCTATTTCCAAACAGAAGGTGCTTATTATTATTTATTTTTTTATAAATTAATGAATGGTAATATAATTATTAGATGGATTATTCACACAGTGTCAAAACAATTAATGAGATGGCTATTTAATAAAAATAATGCTAAACATAGCTGTCCAGCTAGTTTACATTGGAGTGTCAAATTAAATATTGTTCATATATATATATATATATATATATATATATATATATATATATATATATATATATATATATATATATATATATATATATATATGTAAACAATTTAGCAGACACCTTTATTTAACAGTTTACAGATTATAAACATCATCACCGGATCGCCATCTAATCTTTGTTTTGACATCAGAATGATCATAATCATAATGTTTCTGTGATTTTTTTTTTTTTTTTCAAGTCTAAAATTGAGACCAACAAATAATGGTGGTGTTACACCATCTAAAACACAACTGAAAAATGAATGAATGAATGTGTCCTGAATCCGGCCTCTGTGGCCCTCCCTGAACACCACCAGAGGGAATCTTCTCCTGAGTATTAGTTCAACTACATTTCCCACAACTCACCACGGACCTGAGACTGGTTTCCTGCACAGGTGTTTCCCATTTCAGAGACCTATTTAAGCAGTCACCAATCTCTCAATCATTGTGAAGTCTTGTTTTGCCCTGGCTACATTACTGAGTGGCTCTCCCTTGATTCCCTGTGTATTACCTTGGACTGATATTGTGACTCTGCTGCCTGCTCTGACCTGACCTCTGCCTGGTAAACCTGTTCATGATACCCCAGTTGTTGTTCTCTGATCTCCGCCTGTTTGACTCTGCTCTTAATAAAGCTGCAAATGGATCTCTGTTTCTTTAGAACCCTCATCACAGAATGAATGAATTTAATTAATAGTACTTACAAAAGCCTGTGCAGATATTTTCCCTCCAAAATCATGTCATTTCCTGGAAGCTGATGTCATCAAGACTGGCCTTTTGTTATTTAAAGATATGTTAACAGGAAAGAAATCAAATTGAGCACAAAGCAACAACATATGAATCACATCCACCAGTCTCATAAAATGTTTAATTTGAAATATTTTCAAAACAAGGTGGTGAAGTTAATTTAACATTCACTCATATGTTAACTTAATAATGATACTGCGATAAAAGGAAATTAACTGTACAGAAAAATGTAAAGTTACATAATGCAAAATAATTTAAATATATATATATATTGATATATATTGATACATTTTTGTATATTGTGTGCATGGACATAATTTTTTTTTTACTGCATTGGTCAGCAAGTTTCCACTTCCTCTGTCCTGCTTCTCTCCACTTCAGTCCCATCCTGAGGACATCCCGTTTCTCCATTCTGAAAGAGGGGGATATTTTAGTAGGTTTTTTTTGTTGTTGTTGTTTTCCTTTCTTTCTTTACCCTTGCCTATCTCTCATGATCTCTTCTGTCACTCAGAGCCATGTTAAGCAGTCTGCCGCTGAAGTCTCCTGTTGCCGTAGGAGAGAGACACTGACAGACTGACTCCATCTCAAGTCAAGCAGTTGTTGTTGTTCTAACCAACCCTGCTTATCTCTGCACTTCCTTGTTTGGTAAATATCAAATGGGTTCACCTGTGTGTGTGGTGCTGAATAAAGTTAGAAGAGGAACTGAAATATTCCAAGTATTTTTATGAAAAATATATCAGCCATTGCTTCTTAAATACATTCTGTCTCACACACGCTGAACTTTTCCAGCTGAACCTTCATCTTCGTAAATAATTTAATCTCTTTCCACTGGTTTTCTGCAGCTATATCAAACAGAGATGAATTCAGAGAAGAATTTATTAAGTGTTTTTAATCTAGATGCACCACAAACACACATTTATAAGCCCGATGTGAATGGATCTATGTGTGCATCTATCATCACAGCTTCTGCACATCTATCCTCCTCTTTTACATCCTAATCCTCATCATTCAGCACAGTGCTCTGTGTGTGAGTGTGAGTGTGTGTGGTGTCTGTAAGGTGTGTGTATTTATCATTAGTCTTTTTATGTGGTGGCCGAGAGGTATGAGATCCTAATCAGTACCTTGTGGGATGATTAATAAATGCTTATGAGTAAATGCTGTATGTGCTTGCAAAATTTGAAGGATTATCTATCTATCTATCTATCTATCTATCTATCTATCTATCTATCTATCTATCTATCTATCTATCTATCTATCTATCTATTAGTATCTATGTTTGTATGTGTGTGTGTGTGTGCATTTATATTAATTGAATGTATATAGATTAATGTATCTGTGTGTGTGTGTGTGTGTGTGTGTATTTATATATTTATTTATTTATTGTATATATATATATATATATATATATATATATATATATATATATATATATATATATATATATATATATATATATATTTATTTATTTATTTATTTATTATTATTTGTATTTTTATTTTTTATCATGCTTGGTGTGAACGTGGCTTTAGTCCATAGTCATTACAAAAAGCTTTGAATAAAAACAATAAAGTCTTGTATTTGTGTTCGTGGACATTCTTTCATTCACGCAGTACTCAGGAAGGGTCAGACATGTTTACTCATGTGTTTGTGTGAGGGAGGTTGTTTGCGACCCTATAAAAGTTTGTTTGTTCAGCAGGACGCAGGAGCTAACGGGAGCTGACCCACCATTCAAAACCCAGCAGGATTCTGGGAACGCGCGTGAACACAGACACTCTCGGCGTTACCTGGCACCGTCAATCTCTCTTACTTGTCGCATGTGTCACATCAGAGCAAGAAAAAAAGAGAGGGTCAGGAAGAAAGCGACACTGGAGAGACAACACGAGGTAAACGGATCAGGATCCGCTCCCCTGAGACACTATAAAGAGCCCCGTGAGAAAAACACTAGTTATCCAGAGGGAGCTCAACACTTAACACACACTTCCTGTCCATCTCCTCCCTCAGCAAACATGTCCTTGTTGTTTCAGATGGGAAGGTGACCTCACTTCTGCTGTGCTCTGGTTCCCATTGCTGTCCAACAGGGAAACATAAATGTAACATCACTATTACACAAACACACACCCATACATTTCATGAATGTAATGCAAGCAGATTTCCATAAATAGACCCAACAAGCCCACACAAAAGCCTCTTTGTGTCATGTTTGTTGACTGTAAATCGCAGAATAATGAGGCAACAATAAAACACATAGCGACTTTATGAGATTAAGTTAAGTAAGTTGAATGATTGGAGTGTCTGTCGTAATAATGGCTCTGGGCATTTATGTTTAATGGCAACATAAATATTAACAAATGTACAAGCACGAATGAGCAAAGCAGCAGGTCACAGGGTTTATTAGCACTGTGGGGAGCAATCGGCAGGTATTCACAGAATCTAAGGAGAACAGCACATCTAACATGGCCACTGGGCGGCTTTCTGCCCTCTGTTTGAGTCTGTTTGTCATGACGCTGAGGGGCAAACACACTCACACACTCATTACAACACACACACAGACGTACTTAACGCTGGATGACATTAACATGCTGGCTGCATAGGTTACTTCCAGCAGGCTCTTTGTGTGTCGCTGCTGTGCTGTTAGCAGTTGTTTGTTGTGTGTGTGTGTGTGTGTGTGTACATGCGTATGCAGCAAAGAGTAAAGTTAAACACACATTCCTGTATATGCTCTCTTATTCACATTCTTGTAGCAAAACACAGCTGAAAGACAAAATCCAAAGAGCTGCAATGCACACGGGTGATTTTTGAAGATAGCAAATAGAAAACGAAAATACATCCTAAATGAGAAATGTGTGGAGACTGTTCAAATAGGCTTTTTTAGATTGAATGTAGTGCTGGCTCACATGGACACTGAGTGTTTGTGTATGATTGGAATAAAAAAGAAAAAAAGAGTGGGACAGAAGCAGAGTTCCTATTCATAGGGTTCCTATGTTTACTGCTCCCTACACACTGAGTAGGAGTTTCATGTAAGCTTTTATATTATATTTAATATAGCTTAATATGGCTATAATAATATTTTACCATTTCACAAATTTTTATAATTTTATGATATTTCACATGTATACACTACCTTTCAAAAATTCCCTTGTGCTCATCAAAGTAGCATTTTGTATTGAAAATACAGTAAAAAAAAAAAAAAAATCTTATACTTTAAAATATTATAAAATTTTAAAATAAAATACATTTAACATTGTTTTCAATTTTAATATATATATATATATATATATATATATATATATATATATATATATATATATATATATATATATTTCTACAATGTATATATATATACACAGTCTTGATAATAACAACTTTGTAATAGTTGCATTTTGTGCACTGCTATTTCTCTTACTTGTTCCTGTGAAGATAAATATCAATGGGCCTATACACTCATAGATTTATATGTAGATGCCTCATTAGCGACTGTTTCTATGGGCTGTGATACATAAGCCAGCTGCCATTTTTGGGACGGTCTGCGAACCCTCGAGGGTAAGTTGACTATACGAGTCTACAACAGCAAGTTATAAGCTTGTGAGCCTATATCTTTGAATATTCATTGATTATTATGGTGAAGGACATCAAGTTGACCATTGTTCAAATATGGCATCTATACCTATGTATACATTTGCTCTCTATGCTTTATGAAATGGCCTTCAGACTGAACATTTACTCTGGATGGCTGAATATCATATGAAGCCAACTTTGCAAGGCACTATCAGGGGATACAGCTATTAAACGCAACCAGAGACAGCTGAGGATGAGGATATTTCCACTTCTGTGTGTAAGTGTGGTTTAGTCTTTTATTTCTTTCATTTAGTTTGTTTATAGCATCTCGACTTACTAAAACAGGTCAAACAGAGGAGTGTCTTGAGGAATTGTGTTAAAAAGAGTCACTTTAAGGGTCGTCCTCAGTTCCTCACAGAACAGAGTGAGGCTATTTCCTGCGTCTTAATGTCTGGAAGGTCTGTTCTGTTCTCTTGAGTAACATTATTCTATCCCTCTCTTGCCATCCTCTTACTTCTGAAATCACAGGCACTCTCATCTTGCTGTATGTAATTCAGCCATATGGCCTCTGCCATGCCTCCATCTCCAATTGACTGTCAAGATCACATCAGTTCACCAGACCAAAGCTGACATGATGTGCAGAGCACTGTATCATAATATTATACTGCTCATATGAATGCATATAAACTGCACGATAATTAGGCCTATACAGTGCATGCCTAAATAAGAAATATTATAATGGAATATAAAAATAAATAATTTAATTTGATACAATATATGTAAACATCTAGCCTACCTGAGTTTGAGAACTTGAGTCGTTCATTCGTTTCTGTCAAATTAATACATTCGAATGTTGGTTTGAATTGATTGGTAAAATATTGGGTAAAATATTCACTTCATTCAGCACTGTTTTTGTTCTGAAGTTTAACATCACTGTTTTACAGATTAAGAAAAAAAAAAAGATGCTGTAAACAAGCGATCTTGTCCAGGACAGCATTTCCCAAAAGCATTGTAAGTTTAAGTACACTGTAGACCCATTTAAACCAATTGATGGAGCTATGTTTTGCTAGGAACCGACTCATAAGAATGATTCTTCTTTCTGTTTCTAAAAGCTGAAAGAAATTTCTGGACACAGGACTTCATTGTAGAAATAGTGGTAGGGAAATATAACATTGGATCATTCTCAAAACAGAACAGCCACCTACGTAATAAGCAGTTTTTGCTACGGAAAGGATAGATAATGCTACATGGCCACTGGGAACGTAGCTTAGCTACATCCATCCAGCTACATACATCCATACATTTTTGTTATTATTGTTATTATTTATTTATTTATTTATGTTTGTTAAAACTATTTTTAAAAATACATTTCACATATTTAAATTAAACACATAACCTTTTGTTTTACATTATTATTGCATTCTGTAGGCCTATATGCAGTGTTCCACAATGTAGGCAGTGTACAGAATATACCACACAGAACGCATTCATTCTGAATATAGCCTGAGAGTATCTCTCTGCTGCTCTCCTTCTGTTTTATCTCTCTCCAAAACCTAAGTGATGGTGTCTCGCCTTCCCTCTCTCCTCCTTTGGCCCTCATGATGGTTCCCTCACTTCATCTGTGTGTCGTCGAGCATCTAGAGTAATTGGTTTAAAGAATGACACCGCTCAACAGAATAACACAGTTATCCACATGCACAAAACACTCTTGGAGCCATCAGGGAATCGCTGATATATTCAGATGAGACGGTACAAGCGAGACGTCGCTCGACTCTCCAACGAGACAATGGAGACGCTATAATGAGATACTGATGAGATCTGGGATCGGTGGGGAAACACTGTATTATGGATTATGAAAATGTGATTATTGATTCCATTGAGATTCTGGAAGTGTTGATGTTCAGACATGAAGCGAGTTCAGCTCTATCTGATGAAGCCATTGTTGAGATGATCCTGACAGAAAAAGGTTTCTTTTATTCTGGTGGCAGTCCCTAATGACTGATCATTGAGTCATTTTGATATTTATTGACTTGGAACGTGGCAGATAGTCCTTTCTTTACCTTTCAGTTTACCGTTCTGATGGTTCAACCTTTTCTTTTCCTTTCACCTTAAAAGTCTCTCTATATAGGCTCCTATGAGCTTACTGCTGCAGGCCTTTGTTTCTGAAAAAGAACTTTCTGAAGTTATAGTCTGCTCAAATTAGTTATTTTTCCTGGTCTGTTTCTGGATGATTTTGTGTGTCCGCTCAGGGAATGGTGGAACGATCGATCAGACCTCCTCTAACTCCATTTACTCCATTTACTAATTGACAAAACTTCCCTTCGTTCTGGTTTAGCCACTTGAGAAATCAGTTTCCTAATCCTGAGGCCTGTATGCTATTGACAAATGTGTTCTGCTGTGGTTTCACATTCAGACCTGCAGGGGCTGGATTATTTAGGAATAAATCCTGATTTTGTAGACTTGGCTGTTGAGAACTTCTACCAGTGACAGATCTTCATTGTTAACTTTGAACACTATCAAAACAAAATAAAAATAGGTTTCATCTGATTGAGAATTTAATGAGTCTCCCACACAAGCACTAAATATATTCTGATTCAGATCTTCTTTTTATCCTTCATAGATTTGGCAGCTGCTTTTATCTAGAGTGACTTACATTGATTCACAGTAGCTCTCTTGCAAATAATACACATGCAAAAGTGCCCATATACGCACTTTCTGGGCAAATTTACCTCAAACCAACACCTTGAGCCAAGAGCTCTGAACCCTGTTGGATGGTGTGTGTGTGTGTGTGTGTGTATAAAAGAGCTGGCATGCACACCAACACATGGTCTGAAGAAGAAAGGTTCCTTTCATCATCATTAAGTCTGACGCAGCTCTCGCATCAAAAACATCCAACAACACAGCCTTCCAAAATCAAAGAGTGTGAGCTCTCGTCCTTTTTTCTTCCTTCATTACTTCCTCCATAACCCCTATAAGACAAGTAAAGCCCACAGTATACTTCAGTTTTGACAGGAACGCTAGCCGAATGCATAGTTTTTTTAAAATATACTTTATTGTGTTCAAACTGTCAAGTGTGTTTGTTTCCGTGCACACTATCAAATGAAGTTTACTGTGTGTTTGTGTCATGAGAAGTGTACTTTTGAAGAATCGGCCCATATACACACTGTGTACTATTTGTGTCACTCAATGAACTCAATACTTTAACTAATGTTATATAAATGTTAGGACAGTGTTCTTAAAATAATGTGAATGTAGCGTTCTTATAACTTTATTCGTAAAATGTTCTTAACACAACCTTAAAATCCTTATGATGTTATTTGTATTTTAGTGATATTCTAAGAAACATTTTCTGTAACCTTTAAATAACATTCTAATCACAACATGAAAACACATTTTATCATTCTTAGAATATCAAAATTAACATCAAACTGTTATTATATTTGGGGTAATAATTAAAATTAGTAGAATTGTAAGAATGATTTTTATAACCTTTGAATAATTTTATAATCTGACACATCTGAAAATCTGACACAGTATCATAAATATTCATCTTTAGACTATTTAATTTAATTTTGAGAACTCTGAATATGAGAATATGATAGAGACAGGTCCAGTTAAGAAGTTTTTTTTTTATTTTTTATTATTATTTTTAATTTTTATTCTTTATCCAATTCCCAGCATTTCAGCTTGTTTTCAGGATGGTCTTGCTCTTAAAAGGCATCTTCACGCATTCTTCTCCATCAAACACTCTGTCAGAGCTCTCATTCTGCTGTGTGAAGAGAGTTAGCATCGCAGTGTGTCAGAGCTGTGCTAACAGTGAAAACCATCAGCATCTGTTTATCATCTCTGCTTGACTTCATCAGTCAAAAGAAAAAGATCAATACAGAGAGAGAGAATGAGGGGAAGATTGAACATTTTCTGTTCAATTTGCTTCTTCATGTTCACTTATTTTCCAGTGCCTGTCCATATTTTCCCTCTCTCAGTTTTTTTTTTCACTCCCAGTGTTTTTATCATTAACCTTTCTGCTCTCTCTCTCTCTCTCTCTCTCTCTCTCTCTGAGTGTCACCTCAATAGATTTATCTTTCTTTTTGTCTTGTGATGAGGTCAGATTCTGAAATCTGAGCATCATGTTGTTTGAGCCTCTGATAGATAACATTTTGCTCAATAGCAATTTAAACACAAGCACAATTACAAACACTGACTCAGCTTGGGATGGGTTTTACCAACAGCCCGATTGCACCACAGACACACAAACACACACACACACACACAAATTATGTGAGGACAGCTTCGTTCATTTGCATTCTGTCACAAGCTTGTCAAATTGATTGACATGTATTTTACATTTTCCCATCATAACATGTTTCTGTCATTTCCTGTCTGAATATGGGCAATGTGACCCAACAGTGTAGGTGCATTTGTGTGTGTAATCATGCAGTGGTGAACTAAGACTTAAGGAATATGACTGAATGTGTGTGTGGTTCTGGTATTGGTCTTAGTATTTGCTATATTGCATAATAGCATAGTAAAACCCAAAATATTAGATCTTGTGGGGATATTTTTGATACTCATGAGGAAAACAGCTGACAAAACATACTTTATTTATTTATTTATTAAAAGGTTACGAGAAAAATGGTAAAGATAAAAAATATATAGTTTGTTCAGTATAAAAACACATTCATGGAATGTCCCCATAAAACATATGGAGTGTCCCCATGACACTCATTATTTTATATATAAATATGTATGTATGCAATTCAGAAATGTATATGCTTCTTTCACGACAAGCATGTTTTTAAAAAATACAATTAATATTGATAATTTCATAAGAACATGAATAAAAAAAAAACCTGATAGGTCCATAATGACGTTTTCCCCATCATTATTAAGTTATTTGTAATAAATATTTGGGACCCACTTTATATTAAGTGGCCTTAACTACTATGTACTTACATTTTTATTAATAATTTAGTACAATGACCCATACTTTACACCTTAATCCACCCTTAAACTTACCCATACCTCGAACCCTCTCCCTAACCTTACCCCTATCCCACCTCAATAGCAGCAGAAGTGTTTTACAATACAATATGAACACAATAAGTACATTGTACTTATTTTTTTTATTTAAGTACATAGTAGTTAATGCCACCTAATATAAAGTGGGACCAATATTTGTATTATTACAATAAACAGCCTTATTAATAAAGCTTTAATGAAAATTAAGTAATATTTATTTATTTATCTATTTATTTATTTTTTGTCATCATATGGCTTTATACAGTGTTGCTGAATTAAAAGAACTGTTAAAACATTTTTGTCGAGACAAACCGTTCGAAGAGCCAATTTGTGGAAATGAGTTGGACGTCTTCAGGCTTGTCTCTGTTTTACGACTGACCCATCTGATGACAGACTTTCTCTCTCTTCCTGTACCTGTGCCCCAGGGGACCACCGTGTCTGATCAGAATCATCTTCACTTCTCGAGGTGTTAATGTGAAGGGGGACAGCTGTCCGTGACCTCTGACCTTTCCCAGGGTCCTCTGTTCTGATCTCCGTTACTGTGTCGATTTCTCCGGTCCATAAACGTGTCAGTTTTGTGTTTGTGTGCTGTGAGTACAACCATATGTACATCCGCATCTAACCTTTGATGCCTCCTAAAGCAGATGCTGACAGGTACAACAAATTCGGTTAACCTGTATGAAGATTCTCCACAAACAGAGAGAGATTAGAATATGTAACAACCAATAGTAAAATGAAAAGAAAAATGTTCCAAGTTTTTCAATGTACTATTTTTGGTCGAGTTTTAAAATATGCGTTTGTTCATGCTTTATTTGCTACAGCCTCCTGTGTGACCAAACAGGAGCTTGTGATTCTCTCTCTACAGTGATGTTATTATTAACTAAAGCTAAAACGTTTTGTTAATTGACCTGAAAGTTGAAAGACTTGAACTTACCTTGAAAACTTAAACTTAACTTGGAGAATGAGAAAACAGAAATGTTGCCTTAATTTGCAGCTAAGTGAAATAAAAGAAGTTAAAGCACTAATATTACTAAAAACAAAACAGAAAAAAAAATAATAAACCAGATTACAAAATAAAATAAAAAGTACTCTTACTAATGCTATTTTCAAAGTACATCTGCAATTTTGTACTTGTAGTTTTTCTTCTCTTCATATATGTTTGATCTTCTCATTTCTCCAGTGATTTTTATGTTCTTTCCTTTCATTTGTACTTGACAGATGTACTGTACTACAGATGTTGTTTAATCTCTTCAAACTTGGATTTGGGATTGCTTGCAGGTAGATTAATGGTAAATCTTGCTATTAAGTGACAGACTTAGAGGATCCTTGTGTCGTTTCTCCTGTTGGTGTAGGATCATGGAGAATGTCCAAAACAGTCCAGAACAAAAATGTGGAGTCATAGTGGAGTCTAAAACATGAGTTAAATTAAGTGATTCATTAATACATCGTCATCTACTGAGCTTTCTTAAAGTTGAACTTTGATAAATAAATAAATTATAAGCCTACTACAGTATAAGTACAGACCTGGAGGTGCTGTGTATATTATGTTTGTTCTGTGTTTGTATTTTATGGGACTAGAACTGCTTTTCTGTCTATCATCTCTCTTCTGGTCAACATCTGTGTCCTTTTCTGTCTATATTTCTCTTTTTTTTTTTCATTTGTCCACCATTCCATTAAATGTTTGTTTTTACCCTGTGTGTAATGTTCATCCTACAGTATGGCGTGAGTTTGAGGAGGCACTACCTGAAAAAAAGAAGAAGAAGAAGAAGAAGAAAGAAGTCAAAGGGAATATTTGAAACCTGTTTGGAAACAGTCTTTGGCTGCATCCGAACATACATGCAGTAGGTGAAAAACAGAATGTGAAAACTAGATAGCATGTTTTCATATACAGTATCCAGATGATCTACTTCTGGCTAGATGTTGAAATGTGCATCCAAAGACAACCTACATATCATGATATCATGTGAATGGCAGTGAAGTGACAATGACATGATGGATGAAGTTTGCCTGGTTCACATTACTACTACACACATTCATATTATATAGAATACACTTTTTTTTAACAGTTGCAAGGTAATTATTTTTTCAAAAGAAGTACTTACTCAGAGGGTATGGGATTTCAGATGCAGCCATTGTTTCTGGTGCCACTAGTGGCTATGAAATTACACACTGTGGTTTTAAACGATAATTCACTTGGAAATAATTTACTTCCTCTCATGTCATCCCAAACCAAACCACAGATGTTTTTATGTGGAACATAAATATTTATTTTTTGTCCCTAAAGTGGAAGTAACCAATAACTGAAACTGTTTGGTTGCCAACATTCTTCAAATTATTTTCTTTTATGTTGCACAGAAAAGAAATGACAACATCACACATGTTTGGAATGACATGAGGATAAATCAAAAAATGACATAATATTCATTTCTGGGTGAACTATCCCTTTAAGAGGCAAATGCACATATGCTTCAGTGTCTCCATCATGCACCATAATACATTGCCTGTTTGAGTCTTTAGCAGACATGCATATTTTATGAAAATTCTAGCAGCACTGTCAGGCATTATGTAAACGGTTCCCAATCCATATAAATTCTTCTCCACCATCGTAAACAATTAAAGCTCCGAGGACCACTGCCATAAATGTCTGATAGATCCCATACTGTGTGGAGATCTCCATATTTTGAAGACAATGAATACTGAACATTCACAAACAAAGAAGTTAAAGTGAACTGAAAGCCAGAGAGACAGTGGAAGATTACGTGCCGTGGAGAGATGAGACTTATGGAAATGTGTTTAGTCACACTTCAGTCAGCTTTAGACTGAGAGATGATGGAAGCTACACAATAGCAAATGCAAATGTGTGTGTGGGTGTGTGTTGTAGACAGAAGTAGAGGTAACACACACCGCATGCACGCTGTAAAGTTTTGGGAGTGACAAACGCATTTAAATGTAGGAGTGAATCACATGAAATGATCATTCTGTGTGTGCACAGAACACAGGAGTCTCAATGGGGGATAGTGAAATAGCAACGTTTTGATCTCTCATGATCTAAACCTGTGACAGATGGGTTTGGCTCAACTATAAAACTCTACAAATCAAAATATGAGGCTGAAGTTGCAACATCATTATGTATTGGTATAAAGAATTAATCTTGTTTGAACCGAACTATAGCTGAATTAACTGCATTTAAGATGCTATTGTCATGCAAACCTAAAACTTGTGTGCGCAGAAGACAGATATTACAGCCTTGAAAATAACTTATTTTATTTATTTCTTTTAATTATTGGAGATATTATTTTATTTATTATTTAATTTTCTCTCTGTGTATAAAGGATAAACACTCAGGAGAGGAGTGAAAACTGCATTTTTATAGTATGTGTACATGTGGCCAATGAGACTTTTAATAGTAGTGCTGATAGTTTAACAGTCTGAGCAGTTCCATACATTTACACCCACACAAACTCAACTTTCTGTTATTTTTATCACTGTAGCTGCACACAATTCATGCCGTATTTGGTCTTTTTCTGAGATCATAAAACCATATGAGGAGATGCTTACCACAGGTGATTATGGTATATGGGCATTGTGCATCAGCATAACATTATATGTGTGTGCAATTCTATAGAGACTATAATCCACCTGCCCTCTACAACACACCACTCAGAGATAAACACATCTAATAGAGCTGTCTGTCAAAATGAACTCTTAAAGTCTTAAGCCCTGTTTACAGTATATGAGATAACAAAGATGTTTTGTGTAAAAGTGAAGAATATGTCAGACACATAATCTAACCCTAACAAATGAAGATAGATAATCATTCTCACATCTCTGTTGGACTCAATTTTACCCTAAACAGCCCAAAAAATGCAGGTATTATTTACCTGGCTGAAGTACAGTTATAACTGAGTCAAGGCAAGTGTAAATGCACAACATGCTTGGGTTTAGGCTGTTGAGTGTGGTTTATTGAAATAAATGTAAGTATTGTTTATAATGTAATAGTCTATGTTTGTATCACACTTATGTCAATATATATATATATATATATATATATATATATATATATATATATATATATATATATATATATATATATATTATTTTTTTTTACAGTGCACATAATCTTTACAAGTATCTGGAGTTTGTAAAGACATAAAGCAGAGGTCAGGACTGTAAACAGCTGTAGTGAGACACCGTAATGTGACACTGGCGCTCTACCTGAAGGGTTCGGGGTGAAAGTGTGTATTTGGGGTTTTGTGTGACTGTGCATTTGTGGGAGAAAGAGAGAGTGTGTGTGTGTTACTGAACACAGCAGTTAGGTGTAACATTACACCGCTCTTCCGATTACTGTGACAGGTTCCCACACACTCCTACAAACTTGATGAGTCTCACACACCCAAGTAACCCCCAGCACACACACACTACAAACATGTAGCTTAAACCGAGGTTTGCCTATGTGCGTATGTGGGAAGTGTCCTAGTTCAACGTCATTCTTACATTACAGGAATGTTCTGGGTCGGACAGCAGATATGTCGCCCTATCTTACAGCTACAGGCTGTTTAATTCCACACACACATTCGGCATTGTCCTGTTGTCATCATATACCTGCATGTGTGTGTGTGAGTGAGAGAGGGAAAGTCAGAAAAGATAGAAAAAAATTGTTTTCATCAGCCTGAGTGCTGCTAGAATAAAGCATGCCATAAAGTGTAAATACACACACACACACACACACACACACTACATAGACACGGTTATTTCACATATAACAGCCTGTAGCCCATCCATACAAAAAAGACAATGGGGACTTGTTCTCTTTGTTATGAGAGGAGATTGCTCTCTCCACACACACCACCACTGATGAATGTATATTAGGATGAGATCAGCTCATCCACCTGTAGTATGAAACAGACAAGTGTGCTGTAGGGATGATGCCTAAGAGAGACAGACAAAGAAAGAAAGACACACACACACACACATGCACACGCACACACACACAGAGAGAAACTACAGACAGAGTTAGTATCTTATTATATATTAGATATTTTATCTGCCACATTACACTAAATTAATTTACATGCTAGATAGACAGACAGACAGACAGACAGACAGACAGACAGACAGACAGGTAGGTAGGTAGGTAGGTAGGTAGGTAGGTAGGTAGGTAGGTAGGTAGGTAGGTAGGTAGGTAGATAGATAGATAGATAGATAGATAGATAGATAGATAGATAGATAGATAGATAGATAGATAGATAGATAGATAGATAGATAGATAGATAGATAGATAGATAGATAGATAGATAGATAGATAGATAGATAGATAGATAGTGTATAAAGAACGAGACAACAATAAATGAGACATGAGGTTGTATAAGAGTACATTTGTGGAGTGGGAGAGAGAGACCCTCATTATCAACTTTTTATCCGTCTGCTTTTCATTGGTTCTTTGAGTGGTGATTTCGTTGAGTTTGCACAAAGAGCACATAAGAGCAAAACAATGTTGAAACATTTATAGAGGGTGCACTCTACACAAAGGCTCAGTTCTAAAACCTGCTGAGCTGCCTTGTGTGTTGTTAGCTTAGCAACATGCTAATGTCACTGTCAAGTTCAGCTGTGGAATCAGTCAGTCCCATGCGCTTTACGTGATGAGGACTGTCTTGCAATATACAATTTATAGTGTGAGTGTTGCTGTCTATACAGAGAACTCACAGCTTGGCCGCTCAAAAGCCTCTAACCAAATCCATTTATATATATATAAATGAACTGTATATATATATATATATATATATATACTATACAGAATTATGAACTATATATATATATATATATATATATATATATATATATATATATAGCGAAATAATGGTTTACTTGATAACAATGTAAATCATATTCACATATCATGCCTGAATATTATATCAATTTAATATATAATTTGTTTATGCAAATTAATGCCATATTAATTGTAATATTATTATACATCAGTAAGTGTCATCATAGATTCCTTTTGGTATAATGTTGTAGGGGAATTTACAGTTAAAACCCAAGGACCAGATATGTCGCAATAAAGACCAGGAGTCAGAGATGAGTTCAATTAATAATAATAATTTTACTTGAAGAAAATAGTTTGCAATTTCATCAGCAGAAGTCAGCTTCAACACTCTCGAAGGAGTTCACAAGCCGCCCCCAGTACAATACAAAATCAACCACAGTTATACCCTGACAGAGGATACTAATTGCGTCAATACATGAGTCAACAAAATTCTGATTGGTTCCAAAACCAAGATAAAACTCTCCAAAGACGTATATCTGATATGCTGGACACTGGCAGTTGATCGTTTGTCCTGGGACTGTCTGAGCTTCTCCCTGTACAGACAGATACTAACACACGTACACAGAGAACTTATCTAAAATTCAAGGCTTTCTAGCACTGGCGAGTGTCTTATCATTACGGTTGGATACACACACATAATATGTGGACATTAATCTTGAGGAAAAGAAATACAGCACACATAAGGTTACACATTTCACTCTTGCTATAACTTGATTAATAGTCAAACAAGAAATCATGTAATAATATAATATAATATCAGTATGAAGGATATGGCAACTCGGCATCCACTCCTTCAATGTTGTCAAAGTACAAATGTGAATTAAATTACCGCAACTGTATGTGAATGAGAGGTATATTCTCCTGCTGAGAAGATTTTCACTAATAAACGCATGTGCGTTTAAATCGGCCCAATCGATGGTATGAAAGATGAAAGGATGAAGACCTCCCAGTAGACCAGATTAGTTTAAAAGCGCCTGTCGGCAGTTGGTCTCAAACTAATGCAACATAACAAGGCCTCAGTGATCGATCATTAGCAGTCAGAGATATTACATGCTGCTCCATTGATTTACACACACCTTAGCATATTGTAGCATGTGTGCAGGAGAGACAGACAGACTGCAGGACAGATAGATAGAATTTTAATGTTCATTAATGCTGTTGTACTGTGTCCACAGCAGATGATAAAGTGACAAGCAATTAAATCTCTCTTCCATGTACGTTCCTTGAGTTTTTGTTTGGAGTGGAGTTTAAAGTTTTTGATTAAAGATTATGAGGGCACATTAATAAAAAAAAAAAAAAAAAAATGAAGTGCACGGATAAATTATTTATAATAAACACTGGAGTATTCCATTAAAACATAAGAATTTAAATGTTTGATTTCATGGTGACTTTAATCTAAATCATTTCTGACAACTAACATAATTTTAGTACTGACTGATCATCAAACTGATTAAAATAGTGTTAGAATAAAATAAAATTGACGTCAAAGAAAAATCATAAGATTTGACAACACTGTCATGTTAGACTAATTTAAACACTTTCTGCATCATGACATAAATATAATACTTCATCATAACACATTAATTATGCATGGTGCACAGTTAAAATAGTTTTGCCATTTATGTGCTCTTAACGTGTAATAAAAAATATATATATTATCAAGTGCACAAGCCGATGCAAAAAAGAGGAGCAGAAAAATATGAATATAGAGATAAAAATCACAAGTAATCAGCTGTGTATTAGCTCATGATGCTTATGTAGTATTTTGAAATAGAATTAAAAAAAAAAAAAAATTAACTGTCAACACTGACAATGTGGAATGTTTTTACTCGAGTTAACTGCTTATTAAATTTTAATAATAAATTTAAGCTTCTGTAATGTTATTTTAATATCAGTTACATTACTGCCTGCTTTTAAAGGGATAGGTCACCCAAAAATCTAAATTATGTCATTAATAACTTACCCTCATGTCGTTCCATGAGGGTAAGGGGAAGGGGGAAGTCGTGGCCTTAGTCGTGGCCTTAGAGAGTCGGACTCCCAATTGAAAGGTTGTGAGTTCGAGTTCCGGGCCGGCAGGAATTCTGGGTGGGGGGAGTGCATTTACAGTTCTCTCTCCACCTTCAATACCACGACTTAGGTGCCCTTGAGCAAGGCATCGAGCCCCCAACTGCTCCCCGGGCGCCGCAGCATAAATGGCTGCCCACTGCTCCGGGTGTGTGTTCACAGTGTGTGTGTGTTTTCACTGCTCTGTGTGTGTGCACTTTGGATGGGTTAAATGCAGAGCACAAATTCTGAGTATGGGTCACCATACTTGGCTGAATGTCACGTCACTTTTTTTTTTCACTTTCCAAACCAGTAAGACCTCCGTTTATCTTCGGAACAAAGTTTAAGAAATTTTAGATTTAGTCCGAGAGCTCTCAGTCCCTCCATTGAAGCTGTGTGTACGGTACACTGTCCATGTCCAGAAAGGTAAGAAAAACATCATCAAAGTAGTCCATGTGACATCAGAGGGTCAGTTAGAATTATTTGAAGCATCGAAAATACATTTTGGTCCAAAAATAGCAAAAACTACAACTTTATTCAGCATTGTCTTCTCTTCCATGTCTGTTGTAAGACAGTTCAAAACAAAGCAGTTTGTCATATCCGGTTCGCAAACGAATCATTTGATGTAACCAGATCTTCTTGAACCGAAAACTGAATCGTTTTAAACGGTTCGCGTCTCCAGTACGCATTAATCCACAAATGACTTAAGCTGTTAACTTTTTTAATGTGGCTGACACTCCCTCTTGAGTTCAAACAAACCAATATCCCGGACTAATTCAATGAATATATATAAGTTGTTTTATTTAGTTTTTGAGCAAAGAAATGCATTAGACATGTTTAAATGCATTAAAAGCATAATGTATATAGCCTCTCTGACTCTCTATTAAAATTTTTATTTGTCAGGATCATATATAATAAGGGTCAACGTTTCAGTAACATCTTCAGGTGAAACATCTCAAATAATCTGTCAATTTTGAATGAGCTGTTCTTTAGAAATGTGTTGTTGAAAAGAATTTTCATCAGTGAATAGGGTTTCTCAGACTGCAGGTGTCATGACATCAGCTCTTTCACTCTCATACTGTAAATGAAGAGCTATACGACTTGAGTTTCTCTACACAGAAACAGAGCAAGAGTCAGATGCTTCTATGAACACATAAATTACTGCAAAGCATTCACACGTAGATGATCCTAATTCCTGACCGCAAAGCTCTCTTTCACACACACACACACACACACATTGGGTGAAATAAAAAGCTCATTATGCTCATGGACCTGAAGGTATGGCTGTATTCTCATCTCATCTCAAGGCTGTGAATATTAAAGAATTTCCCTATTTTATTTCTCACTCTTTCTCTTTTACCCCACAGGCTCTGAAGTGGAAATAAATTGCAATTACACCCATACAGTTTCTTTTCTCTTTCCTTATTATTTCATTTTCATGACAACAGTTCTTTGTTCTCGTGTTCAGTCTAATCCTCACGAGCCACATGCACTGTACTCATCTGTGTGTGATGAGGTGTAGAAGTTCAGAAAGGTGGGGGGTAAGATATCGATCTTAACTTGAGAGTGATGCTCTTCAGATCTCTGTTGGGTTCTGGGCACACACACACACACACACACTCACACACACACACACACTCCTGGGGTGGATTCTACAGTCCTGAGAGTACCCATGGCAACAAGAGAGGTGTAAGGCCCACTGCTGAAACATAGCCAAGGGTCTCATTTGTGTGTATCTCTAAACATGAAAGAGAGCACTGAGAACATGGCATGATATGTGGGTTTGTGTTGTAAATCATGAAAATTCATTTTGAAGCAACCCACTGACCTTATAAGAAACTTTGAGCCATCTTCGGGCAGTGAAGGTTTGCGTGTGCATGGTTGCGTGTCAGGGCTCCATGCGTCAGTAACGGCATCTCATTAAGGCTAATTTAAAAGCAGCTGCTTCAGTTTTACCGCTCAAGTCTCTTGATATAGCTAACACCCGTTTTAGCTATTAAGTGGCATTTCTCCAGCTGAATTTATAATGCTGGCGAGATGGAAATAAAAGGAAAACGTATACGACCCTATAGATTAAACTCAGCTTTTTAGATGCTATCTAAGCACTGAAATGTAAGCTAAAGCTGGGAGGCATTACGGCTCTTTACTGTAAAGTTATTCATCATTTTCCCCCATTTTTTCTCAGTCTGTATCCATTCACTCCTGTTTGCATATACTGTATGTGTGTGTGTGTGTGTGTGTGTGTGTGTGTGTATGTATTGTAACAGTGCTGCCCATTTTAAAACTACATTACACACAAACATTAACATATTCTCTATGAACCAAGTGAGAAACAAACAAAAAAAATATTATAATAAAATACAACGTTCTGAAATGGAGAAATATTAAACTTATTACAAGAACTTAAGTCATTTAAGCTATGAGCAAGGGTGATGTTTTAGACCTGTGGATTTGCTGTTTTATACAAAAGTTCGCCTATTATGCCATTTCTAATATTACCTTTCATGCAGTGTGTAATGTAGCTGTATATGAATGTAAACAATCTGCAAAGTGCTAAAAGTGCACGATGAATAAAGTTGTCTCCCCAAATAAAGAACTGACTCTGTACAGCCTTATATTTATATTTTCTACAGATCGTTCAAAACAGAACTATTGAAACAGGCGTATCTTTTCTGACACCGCTGTACACCGTAGACCAATCACAACACACTAGACCATCTGACCAATCAGAGCAGAGCAGGCTCAGGGAAAGGAGGGGTTTAGAGATACTGAATCTTTTAACCACTTCAAACTAATCGGTTGAGAATCGCTGGAAAATTAGGTAATATTAAATGTATAATTTGAGAAAGCAAATGGGGTGGCTTATTTTTATTTATTTATTTATTTTTTTTACCTTGCATACATGTAATCCTATAGTAGGAGAATAATATTAGTAACTGTAAAAATGGCATAATAGGGGCACTTTAATACTAAGTAACCTTTATTTTAGAGACAGCATTGCTAGTTACTTTCTGTACTTTCTGTATTTTTTACTTCTAGAATAAATTAATTAGAGTTGATATAATACAGCATTTCAATTTAATGCCCTACCCTTGGATTCCCAAATTCAGGTTCAATCTTTCACAGGTGTCCTTTCATTCCATTAGAGTGTAATCTAGTCCCATCATCTTCAGCATTCTCTCCCTCAGTCTTTCTTTTTCTGGCTAATGTCCTGTTCTGTGATTCTTTACCCAACAGCCCTCACATTGTTCTCCTCTCCTCCTCTCACACTCATCTTTCACTGCGTTCCCTTGCTCCGTTCCCCTCTCTGTCCCTGATTGTCTTCAGATGACCTGCCATGAGATGACAGACCGACAGAAGTGTGACAGGAGCATGATAGTGATGTCCATCACAGCAAGAATATGAGAAAAGGGAAGTTAATGGTTTCAAGTACCAGCTTCTGACATAATAATGCTGGTTAGCAGTAGACTAGAACTATAAAATACATTGGGCCTTGATGAAAGATCAGAAATATATATATATATTTAAAAAATAATAATAATAATAATAAATAAATAAATAAAACAGACAGACAAAGCTTTAGAAGGTGATTTGACTGTCATACATTCATCATATTAAGTGTGTCATTACTTTGGCTCTTTCATGACCAGTGACACATTCTGAAGGTGTCTGAACATGACTCAAATCTTAAAGACAGGAGGAACAATAACTAGAAACACACTACAGGGAGAGACAGACAGTCTCGAAAGAACTCAATTTAAGATGACCAAGAACAAACCGGCGTCATTCTTTCTGTAAGAAATACAAATGAATCAACAGAGAACTTTCTCACGCTCACTCTGGATGCAGATGCAAAGTCATTGACAGACAATAGCAACAGGGTTCATAATAGGAGAGCTAAGAAAAAAAAGTGCTTAAAGTGTGATTCTAACTGTCTGACAGGGCATCATAAATATCTTGTCACATGAAATTTTATTAAAGATTAACTGAAATATGAGAAATTGTCTTTGTGTAATTTAAAAATTGTTTAAAATATAATAATAAATTAGAAATAAGGCCCTGAGGAAGTCAGGTATGTTTGTTTGACAGATGTATTTTCAAGGCCGTCTGAATCTAACATGTGTCTGTGTATTTGGTGCACAACACAGTAAAAATTCTACAGCAAATCTCTTCCTATTTTTATGCTCACTCTAAGGTCCCATGAGAAATATTTGGCTCATGCCGAGGTTTCAGATAGAAATGTCTGTGATTGGAATACATAGATACATACATAGGTGTGTGTGTGTGTGTGTGTGTATCTCATTTGTTTTGATCTTCACTGACTACAGCTGAGCTGCCTGGTTGGACCTTCATTATGGTTTTAGACCTTTTCGCCAAGTTTTGGGGTAGAGTAACAGATGGTGGTTCAAGTACTGCTGGCATCCCATCCGATATAAAAAGAAAATTGAATCAATAAGGAAAATCTGATCACGAAAACTTCTCAGAAAGGCCATCAACAGCATAATGAATCCCATCCATTATTGTACACATAATGGTAGAATTATATCAAATACAGCTGAGGTCAAAAGTTTACATACACCTTGCAGAATCTGCTAAATGTTAATTAACTGAATTATGTATTTCAAATATAAGACATTTACCATAGTCCACAATATAAAATAATATGAGGTAATATAAAAATGTCTTATGGGAAGCATGTTAGTATCTGCAGCTTCTAAAGGGCAGTGCTAAATAATAATAATAAGAAGAAGAAAATATATTTTAAATAAGAAAATGAGAAAAATGCAAACATTTTAATGCATGTTTGTTTTTTGTTTTTGTTTTTTACTTCTGGAGCATCAGTGAGCGTTTGAACCTTCTGTAATAGTTGCATATGAGTCCCTCAGTTGTCCTCGGGGTGTAAAAAATGAATCTCAAAAACATCCAATCATTGTTGGAAAAGGTTCAAATACACAAAAATGCTGGAAAACCAAAGAATTTGTGGGACCTGGAGGATTTTTCTGAAGAACAGCAGGCAGTTTAACTGTTTAGGACAAACAAGGGACTCGTGGACAACTATCACTAAACAAAAAACACAGCTGTTTATCATTTTATCAGTTCAACTTCTTTTCTCTTGTGGACTATATGTAAATATCTAAATAAAATAAAAAATAAAAAACATGCATTTTGTATGATCCCTCTTTTTTGTTAAAATGATGAACATTTAACAGATTCTGCAAAGTGTATGTAAACTTTTGACCTCGCTGTGGTACATTTGTAGAAATAGCCAAAAAAAAAAAAAAAGCAAATAATTGGGTCAAAATCATCTTTTTTTTTTTTTAGGATAAAATTAATTAAGATATTAAGAAAAGATCATGTTCCATGTAGATATTTTGTAAATTTCCTCCTCTAAATATATCAAATCGTAATATTTGATTAGTAATATGCATTGCTAAGAACTTCATTTTGACAACTTTGAAAGGTGATTTTTCTCAGTATTTAGATTTTTTTGCACCCTCAGATTCCAGATTTTCAAATAGTTGCACTTTGGCCAAATATTGTCTAATGCTAACAAACCATATATCAATCAAAAGCTTATTTATTCAGATGTATTGAAAAAATGATACTGAAGACTGGTTTTGTGTTCCAGGGTCACATATGGCTACTCAAACATTATTGAATAAACGAATCTCATCAGAATAGTGGTTATGTTTAGCTTGATTGTGTCATTAATTAGTGAATCTTCAGTAGTCTAGTGTTCAGACTTGCTCAGACTTCAGATGTGACGCTGGTAGCACAAACATGTAATGAAGGATATTATGGAATCATAGATTTCAAGATTCACACATGAAAAACACGTCAAACATGTCTCATAGACAGTCTACTGAAACTGTATTTAGATCAATTTACAGAGTTTTGCTAATGAATTATGTGATTAAGATCAAGTCTGCATGGACAAAAAAGCTTAGAAGATATTCACAAAAATACTCTTTCGTATGATAAACAGTCTATAGTACTGTATGAAGAGTTCATACACAAATTGAATGTAGGAATCCAACGGGTCACTTTTAACATAAAGTCCACATGATCAAAGTCTTTAATACTATTTAATCACAGAGGCAAGGAGCTAATTCATCAATTTATATTTATATATGCAAAGATCCACCGCCGTTATTCCAACAATGCAAATGAGCGGAGAATCAGTGTGTTAATTCAGATCTTTTACACTCAAACCCCAGTGTGGCCTTGAATCCCGACCTCAGCTTTCATACATGAGGGAATTCTAGAAATAAAAATGATTTTAATAAATGCATAATTCCGGCTGAATATGTGCGCACTGGGGGACAGACAGGAAGAGCATGTCATATGCAATATTCGAGCACTAGGTTGGTCTCGTGGGGGTTTTAGAATCGGGTTTTATGATTATTGTTGTGTGTGTGTGTGTGTGTGTGTGTGTGTGTGTGTCCATGCATCCGCTACAGTTCCATCACATCAAGCTGAAATTGTGCGATTGCTATGACAACGTTTTGATGGACAGCTCAAAGCTTTTTCAGTGACAGAGGGTGGGGTATCTGTTGTGACACGCCTCCTGAGAGCTGTCAATCACATTGATTGATAGGCCTCAGTAAGCTGAAGCTCTCGAGACGTTTGGCCGTTTGACAGTCCATGACAGTGGAAGTGGAGCCACTGTGTGAATGAGGACAATAAACAGTGTTGTTTAGTTTACTAATAAGCCCAGACCAAGTCTGTGGAGCTTGCTGAAACATTTGGGATCTTTTTCGAGATATATACAGTTTAATATTTAAAATAAGTTAGTATATATATATATATATAGCTGGCCAAGAGTTAAAAAAATAAACAGGGAAAACATAATTATTATAAAATATTATTGTGATTTAATTTTTTTTTTTTTTCTCAATTGCTTTTACTGATGGTAAAGCTGAATTTACAGCAGTTATTATTCCAGTCTTCGTTGTCACACAGTCCTTCAGAAATACTTCTAATATGCTTATTTGCTGTTAAAGATACATTTCTTATCATCATTGTTGAAAAAGTTGTCCTGCTTCACATTTTTGTGGAAACTAAGCTACACATTTTTGTATTGGATTCTTTAATAAATAAATGGAAAGTTAATAAAATGTATAAAACAAACAAAAAAACAATACACATATATACAGTGGGTACAAAAAGTATTCAGACCCCCTTAAATGTTTCACTCTTTGTTATATTGTAGCCATTTGCTAAAATCATTTAAGTTATTTTTTCCCTTATTAATATACACACAACACCCCATATTGACAGAAAAACACAGAATTGTTGACATTTTTGCAGATTTATTAAAAAAGAAAAACTGAAATATCACATGGTCCCAAGTATTCAGACCCTTTGCTCAGTATTTAGTATAGGCACCCTTTTAATTAATCTAATACAGCCATGAGTCTTTTTGTGAAATTTGCAAAAAGTTTTCCACACCTGGATTTGGGGATCCTCTGCCATTCCTCCTTACAGCCCTTATGAAACAAAAATATATTGCAGTATATTGGAAAATATAATGTAATATATTAGGCATATATTCTTATATATATTTATTTTTTCCAATATATTGCAATATATTGAAAGCGGCAATCATTTGTATATTTTGAAATATATTATATAATATATGTGTAATCAATATATTATTAAATGTATTCAAATATATAAAATATTAGTAATAAAAAGGGAAAATAATATATTACAATATATCACAATATATTTTAAGAAATATATTGATAAATATATTTTCCTTTCGTAAGGGAGATCCTCTCCAGTTCTGTCAGGTTGGATGCTAAACGTTGGTGGACAGCCATTTTCAGGTCTCTCCAGAGATGCTCAGTTGGGTTTAAGTCAGGGCTCTGGCTGGGCCATTCAAGAACAGTCACAGAGTTGTTGTGAAGCCCCTCCTTCATTATTTTAGCTGTGTGCTTAGGGTCATAGTCTTGTTGGAAGGTGAACCTTCGGCCCAGTCTGAGGTCCTGACCACTCTGGAGAAGGTTTTCATCCAGAATATCCCTGTACTTGGCCGCATTCATCTTTTACCTCGATTGCAACCAGTCGTCCTGTCCCTGCAGCTGAAAAACACCCCACAGCATGATGCCGCCACCACCATGCTTCACCGCTGGGACTGTATTGGACAGGTGATGAGCAGTGCCTGGTTTTCTCCACTCATACCGCTTAAAATTAAGAATTAAGACAAAAAGTCCCATCTTGGTCACATCAGACCAGAGAATCCTTCAGGTGTTTTTTTTATCAAACTCCATGGGGGCTTTCATGTGTCTTGCACTGAGGAGAGTTTTCCGTCGGGCCACTCTGCCATGAAGCCCCGACTGGTGGAGGGCTGTGGAGATGGTTGACTTTCTACAACTTTCTCTCATCTCCCGACTGCATCTCTGGAGCTCAGCCGCAGTGATCTCTGGGTTCTTCTTTACCTCTCTCACCAAGGCTCTTCTCCCCGATAGCTCAGTTTGGCCGGACGGCCAGCTCTAGAAAGGGTTCTGGTCGTCCCAAACGTCTTCCATTTAAGGATTAAGGAGGCCACTGTGCTCTTAGGAACCTTAAGTGCAGCATAATTTTTTTGTAACTTTGGCCAGATCTGGGCCTTGCCACATCTCTGAGCTCTTCAGGCAGTTCCTTTGACCTCATGATTCGCATTTGCTCTGTGAGCTGTAAGGTTTTATATAGACAGGTGTGTGGCTTTCCTAATCAAGTCACAGCTGGACTCAAATGAAGGTGTAGAACCATCTCAAGGATGATCAGAAGAAATGGACAGCACCTGAGTTAAATATATGAGTGTCACAGCAAAGGGTCTGAATACTTAGGACCAAGTGAAATTTCAGTTTTTCTTTTTAATAAATCCGCAAAAATGTCAAAAATTCAGTTTTTTCTGTCAATATGGGGTGTTGTGTGTACATTAATGAGGGAAAAAAATAACTTAATTATTTTAGCAAATGGCTACAATATAACAGTGAAAAATTTAAGGGGGTCTGAATACTTTCTATACCCACTGTATATATGTGTGTGTGTGTGTGTGTGTGTGTGTGTGTGTGTGTTACTATGTCTACTAGGTCTTCACTACCACTTTTGATTGATTTATTTGTATCCATCCATTCATTCATTCATTTCATTATTTAATGTAAATGTATGTACTGTATATGCACATACAAACATCATATAATAAATGAAGTAAATACATAAAGAATCAAACAAATAAAAAAAAAAATGAATATTGGAATCATTTAGAAAGATGGCTATTTAAATTCAGGTTTTTATATGCAGTCCTGCAGGGACCTCCTATAAGCTTATAAACTGTCAAAATTATTATTATTATTATTAAGTAAATAAATAAATAAATTGTTGTTTAAATATTAAACTGCAAAAAATATAATTTCCAGTGTAGTTATCATACAATAGAAAACTTCCAAGAGAAGCTTATTTGCATTAGCATTAGCAGTCACCAGTGCTAATCTTTTATAGTCATGGTGGAATTGCACAAAGTTACAAATTTTACAAATAATGGGCAGTTCGTTTGATCCTGAGGGATTGGTTTTGGTTTTGTATTTGTTTAGTCATATTTACAGACAATCATTTACATATTTTGGTGACAGATAATCATTTTCACATTGGCCAACATGAAACTGCACTGAAAACAAATACTGATCCACACACACCCAAACACACCCAGCGTACCTCTCACACAGCCGTGTGCTTTAACACACTCTGCATTTGTCTTTTCTAGAAGAGGGCGTATATGTTTATGTGTGTGTGTGTGTGTGCGTGTGTGCGTGTTGTCATGTCCAGACGCACAATAGCAGTTAAACAGGCTCAGGGTTTAAAGTGAGGTGAATAGCTGTAAATAAAGACAGCCACGTTCCCTTTAAACCGAGGTGTGGAGATGAGCAGCCGAATGCTGTGACGTCCAAATCCCTCACATGAAACTCAGGTTATCCCAAAGCTCTCCACTAATTCTTCTCTGTGTTTGTGTTGTCAAAACCAACAGATTATTCATGTAATGATGACTCTTGTCAAGTGGGGAATTTTGACATTGCCTTTATGCGTTTAGTATAAACACTGAATTTTTTTTTTGTTGTCATGAACCATATGTGTATGTCACAATCCTTCTATCTGAATCATACAGAAATATGATATTACACATATCACATGACTTCTGGTCCTCTCTGTGACAATACAGTCACTGTTTCCCAATTTACTTCCATCTGGCCCTTCATTTAAATCCTGAACTATCAACACATCCAGTGATAAGAGAACTAGACACTCCTTAAATGACAAATCACAGACAGAAGATCTCTAGTGTTAATTCAACACAAATAAAGAATCATGTTTTAAAACAATAACATTATTATCTTTCTCTCAGCTTTTCTGTATTCTTCCCCACAAGAGACTTTTCTGGAACAAAGAATGCAACTGCGACACGTGGCTCCTCTCTAAAAGACTGCCAGTCGCAGTAATCGGCACAGATTATTTTCGAGTAGATCTCCAGGGACTTCAAGTTCTCTCAAAGCCATAGATTCATCTTATTCACTTATCCAGGCTTGAGGTATGCCAAATGAACGAAATGCGTAACGTGGTTTAACAGGAACTGGTGGAACAATGCAACTGGCAATCTCCGTTTCACCCAAGATTATGAAAGTTCAGTCATGTGTCATCGTCTGTTTCGACTCTCAGACGGGATTTCCAGAAGCTTCACTCTTAAAAATAAAGGTTCTTTATTGTTATGGATGTAATGATTAACCGCGAGCCAGTTGAAAATGTATTAAAATATGTGGCGATTCAAATTGGTTGAGATGCTAAACAAATCGTGATTCAGTTAGGGGTAGGAGTTTATATGAATGTACAGTATGATGGATTTTGGGCTTGTTTTAAAATTTCAATTTAGTTTTGTTATTTAGATTTACGCTATATTTAACATTTTCTCATTTAGCAGACGCTTTTATCCAAAGCAACTTACATATGGGACAATAGAAGCACTCAAAACCAACAAAGGAGCAATGATATACAAGTATATTAGTATATTATTATAGTGTTATGTTTCAGTTTCACAAACAAACGTGCAGCATTTTGTCCAAGCAATAATAAAATGACAAATGTAATTTATAATTTGTCTTAAATCTAATTTTGTAAAATAATAATAATAATAATAATAATAATAACAACAATAATAATGATTAATGATTTAAATTGTGAGTTGACTGGATCGTTACATCCCAAATTGGCATCAATGGTTTCAAAACTTTTACCATCCATGAAAACTTTTCATTCCACATAAGCTTCTTTAAGGAAAAATATTTTAAGATTATTAAAATGTTCTTCACACTAAGAAAAAAAATGATTATTTTAAGAACTGTTCACTGCTCACTGAAAGGTTTTTGGGGGAACAAAAACTGGTTCTCACTGTGAAAACCTCCTTAAACTCATAACCTTTTAAAAACATTCCTTTATTCTTCACAAAACTAAAAAAAAAACCTTTATAAAGACCACTTTTATTCTTATTCTATTTTTTTTTACTTCAAAAAGGAGAGAAGATATGTGTAGACAGACAGGAAAGCGGTGAAGAAGCTCTCCTGAGTGCTGGAAGGAAGTGCTCTGGGGAGACCACCATGTAGATACCCCAGTGCCTCGCAACATGGAAAAACAAGAAAGAGCACGGGACGACAAAACTCAGCGTGCAGTCAAAGAAGCGAATGTTTGTTCAGCCCGAGCAATGATCTTCAGATAAACTTGAGGAGAGAGAACGAACACATCGAATCCTCACATCCTCTTTTGTTTCCCCTCAAATGTTAAAGCATGCAGATGGTACACATCAGGTGAACTTTGCCTTAAATAATGACGACAAAAGACTTGGGAAAGCCGATCTGCTTAACATTCTTCTTTTAGGCGTTGACATTTGACAACTGCCACTAAAACTGCAAAATAATCAGAGCTGGGTAAAAATATAGATTTTACAAATAATCGTGATCTTCCTTTGAATGATCTTGAATCTTTTACTGTTTGCCAGTGTTTCTAATACTGTTTTGAATGAAGGCACAACACTGCTGCTAAATCTACATGACATAAATGATGTATTTGAACTCGAGCTGGAAGTCTAAATTGAAATGTAAAAATAGAAATGTTATGTACTGTGTTAAATACAGCTTGACTACTGTGGTTTCAGTCACCATCAAATGATTCCTTTATCAGTTCTTTTTAATGAATCAGGATCACACAGAACAACTCATGTTGACTCATGAGTGATTTGTTTTAGTGAATTTAACCAGTGGGGTCTGATTCATGAACTGTTTTGAACTGGTTCTTTTTAGTGAATCAAAACTTACTGTGCAGCCAGCGTAGTCTGAATTATGAACACTTGTATATGAGCCAGTTCTTTTTAGTGACAATGTGACTGATTTGCAAACTCTTTTAAGACAGTTCTTGTGAGTGAATCAAAAAACACTGTGTCCTATGTATGAACAATTGCCTGTTCATTCATTGAATCAATTAATGAATCATTCAAAAATACATTTTATAGACTTTTTACTTTCTGGAGCTTCCTATTTCTGGTGTTTGTAACTCAAAAAAAAAAAAAAAAAAAAAAAAAAAAGTTAGGAGAGATAAATGTTCATGAGTTCACAATTTTATGATAATTGTACACATTTACACAACTGAAATATGTCCAAATGAATCAATTCGATAGTCTGCTCTAAACTGGCTTTTTATTTATATTTTTTAGAAGATTATGAAGCTCTCTGAACTTCTTGAACCCTTTGCTTACTTTTGTGTTTAAGTAGATTGATCAAAAGTTGTAGCACAATATTGTTAGCAGCTTTAGAACCAACCCCAAATGTGTCTGGGCAGGTTTTCCTTCATGAATATGAGTTCATTCACTTCAGGAAAGATGGTAAAAAAATATATGCTAATTGTAAATGGATGAACTCTGTCACCTGACACAACTGCTTCAAATAAACATAAAAGAGAACTGAAAGTTCCATAGGAAAAACACTTTATTGAAAAACATGTTCAGTTTGTAACAGACTGGTGGAATGTGTGCCATTTCATTTCTAGGACTTTATAAGGTTGCGCGTCCTGACCAGATCTTACTGCGAGAGAAGGATGGGCGCATGGGCCATCAGGGAAACGGTAGTTACAGAAAGATAACAGGAAATGGAGAAGTTGGGGAAAAACTCAAACGATAATACTGAGGTTGCGTACAAACTGGGTCGAAAAGAAAAATCCAACAGAAAAAAGCAAAAACAAAGAACTAATTAAATAAATATCTATGGTACACACGTATGGCACAAATATGCAGCAAGCAGTCAGTTTGGCAATTCTCTATCTCATTTTCATTTTTAAACCAGATCACCATGGGAACAGTGCAAAAGGGTTGAGTGGGAGGGGTCTGACGAGTGCTAGCTAAAATACATTGCAAAAAATTCCAATTCTATACAAAACATCTTACTTAAGAGTTTATAAAAAACGATTTATTGGGTTTGTCGTCAATATATACACAAGTTATTTACCAAAAAAATTAGTATGCTCTCTTTTAACTGAAGTGATTCATGTTTTTTTTTTCTTTTTTTTCGTAACTTTTTTTTTATTTGCTAGAAATGTGAGAATAAGGCTATCGTAACAACCGGGGATCCATGTACAATACAAACAATAACGTATTTACAGCCTCTCACCTACAGATGTACGGTGCAAAAACTAGAGTCCCGTGAACTCAGGGTGACCATACAAGCAAGGCATTTTACAATGGCCCGAAGACACTTCTCCCTGCGCTTCGCAAACCTTCCGCCCACATCGCTGCAACATCTTACGCTACTAGTTGAGGCTTACCGCTCCTAAAATGTTACAGGAAAGTTTGCAAGCTGCTTTCCGGAACAGTGTCTTCGGATTCGAAGAAACTAAAGAGATTGTCATATTTAGCCCATATGGGACAGCAACTGAACTGCAATATGTTTGTAGTTTTTGTAGTATGTGTGTGTCTTCTAAAGTTTAAAACAACTGCTCAGTCTTCAAGATGTATGTGTGTAAGAGTTCATGTTTCACAGTTTACCTCGAACCTACAACACAAAGTAAAAAATCAAATAATAATAACACACCGGGGTTGTAGTGTTTTTGTATGCTGTATTGTTTCATTTAATTTTCAGTGGTTAAGAACACTTTTCCATAGGTGAACGTATATCATCTTTTTTTTTTTCTCAATTGTTATAAAAATAAATAAAAATTGCATATTTGCAGATTTTGTGGCCTCTTACAGAGGCACAAAGCTCCGATCACACAAGGCTTGGCTTCTCGGTGAGATTCAAGAACCTCCATGAACAAGTTAAACAAAATGGATGAACAGTTAATGTGCGACTATGGCGCTCCACAGTCAGTTTGTGGACATTTTCAACTCTCAAAACGATTTTGATTTTAACGTAAGAAACAAATGGAGATAACTGTCATTGCTCACCAAGGGTTTCGTATGAATGACGACAAAAAATTCCAGTTCCAAAATCCTGTGGGTTGTGGGATACTCTGGCCTCTGCTCGGTGACTTCCTCTCTAAAACGCATGCTAGGTCCACTTGTGACCTCCATCGATCATAATGTGTTTTCTTTCCCCCTCCAGAAATGTCCCACAATCTGAGCCTGAAAGATCCCATTTCATGCAATTTACTACATTTAGCCTGCGCTCGTTCTCATCTGGTATGCTCGCTAACCCATGTCTACTGCTCTCCTTCCAGATTAAGGGGCCTAATTTCAACCCAGAGCACATCTGAGCTTCATCAACAGAGACAGGCAGGCCGGAGAAGTTGGTTTAGCCAGGACTCTGTTAGACGTGCCCTTCCTTTGGTCCGTTTCTGGCCCTTCCCTCTCATTCCTTTCGGCTATTTTAAAACCCAACATGCTGTTTTCCCTGAGGGCTCCTTCCAAAGCCGCCCCTTCCCTGGCCATGAGCGCATGTGCTTTTAGTACGGCTGTGTGTGTGTTTGTGGTCCAAACGCAGCTATTCGTGTAGGGATCGATGGAAAAAAGCAAATAGCGAGATGGAGACATATCTGTTAACGAAAAGGAAAACTTGAATCTTGCATAATGTGCAGATTCGCCATAAATTATTCATATTCTTGCTGTTTCACACTGAGCTTTCTGTGCGCTAGCATAAATAAAGTCTACCTGCACTTTTTCAAACCGTTTTCATCTAGCGCTAAACAAATCCATAAACAATTGCTAATGAATTTTTTTTTTTTATTTCAACTAAACAATTAGATTTTGACGTCCCTGTGCTTTTGAGCAAAAAAGTAGAGCACCAGTTCCTCTTCCACAATCTGCACTGGCCACTGGTGAGGGAGAATGTGTGTGTGTCAGTGTGTGATGGCAGAAATACTAGAAAAACAGGAACTTTCGCAGCGACGTGCCTGGGGAAGGCGGCCATTTTGTGTCAAAAATGACAGATTTTGCTAATAAGCCTTGAGTGATTCGCTCGCTGCTCTCTTTCTTAATGCGTTTTCTTGAGTTTGTACTCCATGTGGGAAAAGTGGTGAGGCTTTCAAAGTGCTGCTAAAGTGTTCAAGTGGGTCCTCCACCTTCCCAGCAGGCAACAGGACAGCAACTGTACCAAATATCGACGTTCTTCCCTTCCTTCTATCTCTCTGTGTGTCTTATTTTTCCAGCCCTGGCAGCAGACGTATACGAAATGAAATGTGTGTATGTGTCTTCCACGCTACTACACAGCACATAAACCAGCACAAAAGGACCTCTATGACGATACCTATTAGTCTTCTACCAAACAAATCTGCAATTGGACTGCACTGGGAATGACAGAAAGAAATGTAAGTAAGACGCATGACCATACAAAAAGACTTCAAGTAAACATCGTGAGTCATTTTGTAGAGGTGAGCAAATAAGGAGAGTTAACGTAAATGAAAACAGTACGAGTGAACGTGCAAAAACAGATGAAGTCCATTCAAATGTCCAACAGTAGGCTCCTGAGAGCTTCCCGCTTCATTGATAAATCCCCTTCCTGTAGCTCTGGCCAATAGGCTGCATTCACTTCCTGTTTCAAGATGGATCAGCCAATCAGCCAAGCTGAATAAACAGCTCAAGTTCATATTTCTTGCTGTGTGATACTGTCACGTCACTTCTCCATCTCCGTGTGTTGTGTCTATAAGGGAGATGATGTAGTAGAAAAAAGAGGAAGAATCATTATCTTGACCTCTCATTTCACGGCCACCCTCTCAACCCCCCTCTCCCCCGCTCGTCTGATTCACACACGCTCCCTCGTACACACTATAATATCTGTTATAGTGCACGTCAATCTCCAGAAGGGTTTCTGTTTTCTTTTTTGTCCTTTTTTTGATTAGTTTGTTTCGTTTTTGCAGGTGCAAGAGCAGCGAATCAGGAGTGTCACTCCACCATCAGCAACATCTATACTGAGAGTAATAATCAGGAATATTATAAAATAAACAAGAACAGCAAAAAAATAAGAGGGGGCAGGACGAGGGTGAGCTCAGGCATCAATGCCGCCCTCGAGGGGTTCATCGAGGGGCATGTGGGGGGTTAGAGTTAAAACGTCCGAAAAAAGCGTGTCCGTTTTCACACTTTATAATAGATGTTTGCTGGGCTTTGGGGCGGCATTTCCTGTACGATGTAAACGGGGTGTCCGTAATCGCCGCTCACTTTCTCGTAATGCGGGCAGAAGACGCTGTCAGCAGTCCGCAGCGGGATGATGATGTCGCTAGGCTCCGAGCCGTTGTTGTTGCCGCCGCTGCCGCCCCTCTTGGGCGTGGCTAATGTACTGAGTGACAGCGTGGTTGCGTGCTGAGGCGAGTGTTTGCGATGGCGTCGGCGATACTTCAGCAGGAGGACTACCAGCATGATGATGATGATGATGACAATGACGCTGGCTGAGGCGATGCAGGCAAACAGTGCGACCTCTGAACCAATGACCGATGATGATTTATTTCCATCTCCCTTCTCTTCACCTTGATGAGCTGCGTCTATGTGAAAAAAAAAAAAACTATTAGCAACTAGTATAAAGTACTGTTCACATTGAAAAACTATAACAATTAATGATAACTACAATAGTTTAACATTGGTATAGTGGGTGCGATATGACGGTTTTTGATCATCCATGATTAAATTGTCTCCACGATCTGTTGTGGGTGTTCTTGACAGTTGTTATGAGGCTTTTGTTTTAATAGTGTTCATCGATAGTGTACCGATATCGGAATTATATCGTATCGACCAAAATTCGAAATATATTGTGATGTAAATTTTAGCCATATCGTGTAACCCTACTTAAAAGGCTATGTTTTTAAATTAGCTACATTAGTTTAGCTGTACTGCTTAGACAACTTTCAAAATAGTGAGTCCAACATGACAAGGAATTGTAATAAAATACTATTCTTGAAAATATAATAAAAAATCGATATGATATGATATTTTTGCCATATAACCCACCCCTACATTGATCTAAATGTTAATATATAATTATAGTTATCGTTTTTTAGGCTTTCAGACTAAAATGGAAATGGCATACTCATGAGCAATTAAAAGATGCCTTGGCCTATTTTATGTATGGTGTAATAAATTTACATGTATTTAATTAGCATGCGCCTTTATCTAAAGCAACTTCCAAAGGGGAGAAAATGCAAGCGATTGATCATAAAAGAGCCGACGGTATTAGCAGTGCCATGAAAACAAATTTCAAAAAGAAACCAAATACAAATCTTGAGTAATATCGTAAGTGCTGTAGAGAAAAGAAAGATATTTTTTAAAAAGAAGTGCCTTTATCTAAATTATTTAAATTAATTAGTTTTGTGCTTCTGAGAACCGTCAATTTTTAGTGCTGTCAAAAATGTGTATTAGGATAGATAACGTCCATGGTTGTGGAAAGCTGTGGACAGAGTGACCTCACACAGCTTTGGACTCCAGTGAGTTTGTCTGGCGGAACAGAAGAGCTGCTAACGCTCACACTCAGGCTGTTTTACAAGTGGATTATTGTACCTAAGACACTCCACTCAAATTACTTTGATGTCCATATGCTTCTACGTAGAAGTTGAATTCTACAACGAATACGTCTGTCTTGCTCTGTCACATTAACGTTTGCTTGTCAGAAGGATTTTATGCGAACGAATCAGTGTGCATGTCATTTTGACAGAGGACTGGTACTTGCTCAGCAAAAAAGGGATTAAAAAGCAGACGGAATGATGAATCAGTGAGTGTCCCTTTACAGGTGTGTGAGGTGATAAAGTGTGTGACGTACCCGGCTTGTCAAGTACTTCATTCGATTTGGTGTCCTTGCCCCCTACATCGGGGTGTTTGGGAGGGTAACTGGTTGGGTATTCTTTGGGGGAAATGGGATCGGAGGGGTCTGCAAAACATAGATAAGAAACACATTCATCACTCTGATATATGCACGCATTTTCATGTGGAGAGCTATTACTTTCACGCTGCTAAGCGAAATAAAAGTTTGCGTTTGTGACTGATAGGGACCATGAGAGTGTGTATGTGTGTGTGTATGTGTGTGTGTGTTCGTCATTAAAACACAAGCAGGCATGATTAATCTAGTGACCTTCAGCTTGTGTCTGTATATTCATGAGAGAGCGAGAAATTCAGTCGCTTGTGTTGATGGGTGTGGCCTATGGTAATTACTACAGATGTCACTGGTGAGATGATTTATTAATAATCATCATTAATTACAGTGCAGGGTCTGCAGCAGGTTCGAAGGGCTTAGCTATTGATCTCCACCCTATTAGACACCCACATACGCACATGACAGTGAAACGATTACTCACTTTGTCCAACCTTCATGATGATTTTCATCGACTTGGTTTTACACACCCCTCCTTCCTGATTATCCAGCCCTTCCATCGTTCCATTAGATGTAGCTGAAACACAATGCCAAAAACAAGAACTTTAGCAACATGATATCAACATGTGAGTTGCTATTATATATGCAAACCCATAACTGAGATTACTCAAAGCTATCTAGATGACGTAACTGCGTTATATGAATATTCATGTAGACAAGTTTCAGTGTAGAACCTTCATAAATCATGTAACCAAACTTGTATTTGCCATTTAGGAACCTGATTTTTTTGTTTGTTTGTTTGTTTTGGTGTTGAAAGATGAAATGGTCAGGAGGACCCCTGCTGAAAGTGAGTCTTTGCTCTTTAACAATTCAATAGGAAATAAGAAGGATTAAAGGAATAATAAAAAGCTGATTTACTTCACCAGCGAGGCAAAGGCCTCCAGCACCAGTAGTGCTTGTTAATAATTTAGCGAATAAGGCACGGAGAGAGAGCGCTATTAATGAATGTGAGGTTTGGAGCATGTTTAAGAGCGTGTAACACTTTAGCCACAGCAGATGTTTGTCGAGAAACAAGTGAACGAGAGGAAAACAGACTAAATAATAAATAAATAATAAAATACCATCCATGTTGGACTGGCTTAAAAAATAAAGTGAGGAAAATGGTAACACTTTAACATAAGGAACAATTTTCACAATTAACTAGTTGCTAACTAACATTGCCTATTATTATCATATTGTCTGTTTATTGATGCTCATAAAACACAACTTCTGCATGAGCATATTCTACATCCCTAATCCTACCCAAAACCTAAACTAAACAACTACCTTACTAACTATTAATAAGCAGCAAATAAGTAATTTTATTGAGACAAAAGTTGTAGTTTATGGTTAGTTAATAGCGAGAATAGGACATTAAAATAGTGTGACCAAGAAAACTAGAAAACTTTTCTTGCAGTTCGACTTTACAATAAAATTAATTTGAACTTAATTAAGCCATTTGATGTCATTATCTGGTGCTAAACAAACTATCAGCAGTATTCTGGCCACTGGTCCCACGTGTCCCATGTGGGCTTTTAACCGAACAATGCAGCTATGCCATGTGCGTGTGTGTGCGTGTGTATCCACACCCGGCAGGCTTGCGGTCTATTGGGTCAGTAACACAGAGCTAACGAGCTGCCAAGGGCTTAATGTCTGGTCAGCGTCCAGAACAATGTGGCCTGCATTCAGAGAGAGAGAAAGAGACGAGGGAGGGCGGTGATGTTGGAGTCTATGAGGCGCCTGTCCCCCCATCATCACTTTTTTTTTCTGACGCTGCCGAGGATGGAGTGTGAGGGAGTTATGTGTGTGCCATGTGACGGATCCGTCTGATTCTACTTTCTTCTTGTTAGGACTGCAGCATGACACCATCTGACTCTCTCTCTTGCCTTTTTAACCTGTGGCTTTGTAGTGCTGAGAAGAACACAAGCACATTACATGCAAAGCTCCTTAAAAGCTTGCGTTCCTTTCATAAATCTGGCAAATAAGCCTAAACACGCACGCATTAAAACAAACAAATAATCACATGATGATTTCACATTCCAGGTCAACAGTCACATGACACAACATGCGGTTCATTTAGTTTTAGTTTAAGTGATGAATTGAGTAGAATACAAAGAGACTTTTTTTAAAGCACTTCTTCATAGATGAGTTTAAGTGAAAGAATGTTTGACTTTGAACTGACAGACCGGCTGGCAAAGAGTATTTCAGTGTAGGACAGGTTTGGCCTACATTGTGAAGGCCAAATTTCCCCAGGAAAGCCTGAAACCTACTTTGTGGAGAGCAGTGAGAGGGCTCCATGAAGTAAAAAAAAAGATGAATAAATATGCTAAATATTTTAACTTAAAAATAAGGCAGTTAAATAAAAATAAAAATAAAATCATTAGAGTATTATAAAACAATAGAGGTCACTTGAAAGTGCCCACTGTATTGTTAATATAGTTAAATAACTAAAAACCTCCCTTTGGCACCGTCCTCAGTAAAAAAAAAAAAAAAAAAAAGATTAATAAATATAATATTACTAAAATATAATATTCTAAAATGGAAAAGGTTTTCTTTTAGTGGTATAATTAGGGTTTGGGTTAGTCTGCAGTATTTTTGTACATATGTGATAGACTAGGTTATGACCCCAGCTAGATAAATGTGTCTGTGTGCTACACGAGGACACCAAACTCAATACTGACACCAATACCTGTTCGGTGAAACCCTATCAAGCTCAAACAGACTGCGAGGTATGTAAAGTCCTGCCATGACAAAAGGGCAACCAGTGGGACAGGACTGGAAAACGACACCATGCAGCAGTCGCTAAATGCTTAGAAATGTTGCATAGTATTACACTGAAACATCAAATGATTTTTATAATAATAATAATTAAAAGCAATGATTGAATGGCATAGCTATTTGAATGTAAATGTGAGTTGTGATGATGAGCTGTGGCTGTTGTTGTGGAGTTTGACCTGATCAACATGGCGTCAGGGTCACAGAGTGGTGAACAGCTCTCAGGCCAATAATGAGAGCTGACACACAACAATACACACACACACACACACACAACATTGCACATCTAGTCTAATAAGATATGGCATGGCACCTCGAAAAGCCCTGACAGCCAAAGCCAAACAACATGTCTCTCTCTTTCTATCTCTCTTTCAAAGTCAGCAATGCTTCATTGGCATGATTATTAACGTTTATCATATTGATAAAGCATATGAAAAATAGAAACTTACAACAAATAAAATACAAATAAAAAAAGGAAAGAAATTAAGGTTTAAAGTAAAATACAATGGAAATGAATTTCAACTCTTTCTATGATTTACTGGTGTAAATCACTTATCACTTATCACTAATAAATGTTCATCGTCGTTGGTGTCTGAAGACATGCTCGCCCTCAGGCAATCGCATGCTGTTGCATTACATAACTAGTTGCTAAGGGGCATTGTTTTCATTTTTCATCATCTGTCAGTAAGGGGAGGTCTGAAAAAAAATATTAATTCAGAGAATGTGAAAATGTCTTTCTCTGAACCTGCAACTGCAACACGTGTTAAATGTTTCTGCCAATCTCAGGAAACACACGACTTACGAATAACCAGTCATAGACTCCATCCGAATTCAAAATGATGAAACAATAATTAAAACTGTGGATGTAAACCAGTTACATTCAGTTTTTTAAGTACTACTTGCTTTTCTGTTACCAATTAACCATTATTCTATTCTTAAGGCAGAACATTTCTGAATGCATCTTTAAGATTTACATTGATGTAGATTGTCTCTGCCTCATTCATTTGATTTAATGTTTCTGCAGATTGTATTCTTTTTTATGAAACATTCTTGCTCTCTCTCTCTCTCTCTCTCTCTCTCTCTCTCTCTCTCTCGTGCCATATTTAGATCATGTATCTCTCTTCTGGATCCCAGCTCGAGGGCAGTCTGTCAGACCAGATCACATCAAGCTCATATTCACACAAAATCATATCAGAGTCATCCGAATCAGGCTGCATATGAACAATAGAAGAGCCTTTTGAAAGTTTGGCCAGCACACACCAGGCCTCAACAATAAACCAATAAAGTTGAACAATGACCCAGGAGAAGTTATTCTAATATGTGATTTGGTGCTAAAAAAAAAAAAAAAAAAAAATATAAATATATATATATATATATATATATATATATATATAGGGAGGAAGGAAGCCCTTTAATGTCTAATAAACAATATGTAAATAATTTTCTGAAACATATTAAAATATGAAATATTTAGCTGTTTATCGTATTTATGTGAAAATGTTGTCAGGCCAAGTAAAATCTATACGACTGGCCTAAAGAAAAAATCCTGATTGTTGAGTCCTGCATCACTGTTGACGTTTGGCTTGCTGAACACGTTTATAAGGGACTGAAATCATCTGATTGGTTTCTAAGCAGATCCAATTGATAAAGACAGAGTGATTAAACTGAGCTATTAGGATTAAACTTTTTAATTAATGACTTATCGAATAAACCCCCCCCAACCACACACAGCAGTCATACGTCTCTGCACTTCACAACTCCACACACAGCTGTACACCAGGGCAATTATCATCTACAATGCAGCAAAATTAACCCATTTCTCTTTCTCCACCTCCCTTTTCTATCTTTTACTTTTCTCTCCACAAATTAGAGTGGCTTAAGAGAAACGAAGAGGGAGCAAAATAAAGGAGGAGAGAATTTCCAGAACTGCAAAATTGGATTTTCTCCTTATGCTGGAAGTGAACTCTCATTGTGAGCGAGAGTGAGAGAACGGCTCAGGGCTGGGCAATGAGATTGACGCTGTGTATCAAAGCAGTCTCTGTGTGTGTGTGTGTGTGTGTGTGTGTGTGTGTGTGTGTGTGTGTGTCCGCCTTACTCCATTCGGTAGATCCCTGCGTTCCTCTTCCACCCCACCCGCTGTTTATACAGCTTGCTTTGAGCCTGAACTGCAAGTTCTGAGGCCAGGTGAGCTGTTATTGTTCTCGCAAATGTGAAAATTCAACCCACATGCAAAACCAAGCCATACAAAATGAATACGAGAACTCATTATTGTTTGTGTACATACGCGTTCATGGTCAAATGCCACACACAAACAGAAACTTTCCGTCTCTGTAACTCTGAACTAACAAGCATTTCAGCCGACATAAACAAACGCTAGCAAATGTGGTATAAATGTGTTATTATTTGCACCACGACTCACTAAAACATTGCTAATGTAGTTCACCGCGCAACGTCAACATTTCCCGATACTTAAAACCACATAAACAAACCCAAGAAAACGTAATTGACCAGAACGGTGATGCAAGCATGGTTTACAGATATCCTCTGTCATACTCACAGATAATGTAGTAGTCTTTCCCCCTGAAGAACTCCAGGCCCCAAAGGTTTGGGCTGAACTCCTGGAATTTGAGGGTGAATTTGACGTCCTGGTCCGGTTTGACACAGTTGAGTAGAGGCGTATCTGCCTTTGTGACCTGACAGGACTTCAGCTGTTCCAGAGGAACCATATAGAGTTTATAATACTCCACTCCTTCTGTTGAGCCGCCCTCCATGCGTGGGCAAACTATGTCCATCTTATCCCCGATCTGTGGATACAGCACCAGACCCTGTCCTGGCACGAACCTTTGAGAGAAAGACAAGAGGCAAAGAGAGAGTGAGACACATCATAGACGATGAATCATATCCAAACCGCTCTCAGGATCAAAAATATGCTGGATTGTGAAGCATAGTGTTAATCAATAATTGAAAAAGGAAGCGATCAATTATTAAGCACCGATTATAAAGGATAAAATGGGTTCTAAAGAATTATCTGGATCATAAAAACGTAGGAGAATAAGTGAAACGATCCTAAACTGTATGTGCGAGTGTTTTTAAGTTGCTTCATGAGAAACCAGAAAAGAAAATGGAGCAGCTAGATTGAGACAAAGGTGTTGACTCGCTGCTCATACTTAAGAATAAAGGCAAATGGTCTCTCTGATGCCAAGCGCTGTGAAAAGAAAATGATGTCATGAGAAATAAGGAGGAAAAGCACAGCAGCTCACACATCAGGCGACGCTCCCAGCCATCCGCCTCGAGGGACTAAAACAGGAGTTGCTGGGAAAAGTGCTCTGCTGTGTGTGCGTGCGTTTGACGTGCAGCGGGGTAGCTGTCAGGACTATCTGTGCGACAGATCTAGCCACGCAAATCCTCTCGAGCCGAACACTGGATCGCTATCTCACTCGTGTCTTATCGCTATGCAAGCTTATTTGAAAAGCCAAGAACATTTGCTCGCATTTGTGTGCAGTGTGTTTGAATATTTGCCATGGGATCGTTCAATAGAAGAGGGCGAGACTCGTAAATTCCCAGAGTAAAACATGTTCACACCTTAAAAGTGTATACACACACCTACAAAACCACAAATCTGCTCCGTTTTCCCAACTAGTAAACTGCTAAACACTTTTTTAGAAATTTATTTATTTATTTATTTTACAACGATGCTAATGAAGAACTATTCTGGGTTCAGTGGACATATTTTTTGGTATGAAAAACATTTGAATAATCTGAAGAACCTGTTTTCAACTATAAAGGATCTTTTGTGCATTGGAAACATTCTGTGGATGTTAAAGGTTATTCATGAAGCTATTAATACCAGTAAAGATTATTTACTTTCAACACGTGTGTGTGTGTATATATATATATATATATATATATATATATATATATATATATATATATATATATATCATATCACATGCTAATTCTATTAACCTCTATTTAATGAGTAAATACAATAGAGCAGTTAAATGGAGAGACAGGGCAAATGCAGCATATTAGTTGTTATATACATTGCTGCAGCCCACAGTCAGTCATTATCCTAAACCACAGGGCATGCAAGGTCACCCCGCAGCCCATACACACACATTCTACTGTTAAAAGGGTGTTTTACGTGTCTGTATTTTACAGGAGCTGCTGTTAAAACAGTCTAGTTTTAGTTTTGAGTAGAAAGCGGGATGTAAAAGTGTGTGGGGGGGTGTAGTTGAACAAATAAAGCCAGAGGTCACACTCATGTTTGTAAATGGCTTTAATCCTTGTCTAAAAGACACAATTTAACCCCCCAACCTTAGCCTTGGTGATTCTCCCAGTGGTCGTAAATATTCTGGGACATGTGAATGTGAAAAAGAAAAGAATGACAGAATAAGGGTTTGCACACGTTTAACACAGACCGCTCATTCTGCTAACAAGACTGCAGCTGCACACAGAGAAGCCATTAAGTCGAAAAAGGCGCACGTCTGTGTAAGAGCGAACGGTCAGGACATGTGCAGTACATCTAAGACGACACGGCTGTGCCACTCGAGGACATTTCTCCATAATTTTATTTGTGATCTACATTTTTTCCCTCGTATATCTCGGTTTTTTATACTCACAAAGCATCTGTTTTATCTTTTCTCTTTGTCTTCTTCCCACTGACTCATTCATTTGTACTCAGGCTGAAATATTCATTTTTGGCAGCCTTTCTAAAAGCCCTTCAAAATGAAGCCATTTAAATAAACTTGCTCATAGACAATAAAGCAAGACAAAAGAGAAACTCACTAACAGCGGTTAATGAGTAGAAGACTTTCAGGACTCGCTCTGGCAACTAAGGCACGATATAAACGATAAAACTGAAGCTGAGAAACAGGTGGAGTGGATGGATGTCTGAAAGGCGTTAAAGAGTAAAGGATAAGACATCTGTTTTGTTTTTGTTTTTGCTACTGCCCCTTTCATTTTTCTTTTTTCTTAGGGGTCAAAAATACGGATTCATCTGCTTAAACTAAAACAAACACGTGTTCCTGATAAACTATATCTAAAAACAATTCCCCATTGTTTTCATATATCTCGCTTTCTTCAAATGGAGCTTTTGCATAAGAATATTTGTCCATTAGCTTTGCTCTTTCTCTCTTTTTCCGTGTTAATCTCTAGTTGTGTGGGCCGAGCTGTGACACAGTGACAGCAGTAGACTAATCCCGCCCCGATAGGAACACAGCGCTTTAACCCTAACATCTGAAACAAAACTGGGCGACGGACGCATACAGGCTGTTTGACTTACAATCATCAGACCAATATGGAGATTTATTGGGCATAGAAAGACGTAGACAAGAAGCACAGGACAAAAGAAATCAACAGACATCTCACGGTTTAAAAACTCTATCATGTTTTGCAACCGAGACCTGCCTCGGGTGAGAGGCCAAATCGACCAGACAGGCGCCTTATCCCTTTGTCACCCTATATCCCTTCATTCTTTCCTGTTTTCCTCGTCTATTCAATCCATAATCCCAAAAGACCCCGTCTGCTCTCTCCTCACATTTTAAAGCGACACAAATGCAATTTAACAATCTACTTGTGTGACTAGATTTCACACTTTTCCCTCAGCCCCTTTCCTCTCTCCCAGTGGCAAAACAATCCCACCCATCTGCTAATATGACAAAATTTGGAAAATGGTTAACTCAACATCTAAATCATAACAGCCTTCCGCTAGCAGTCTATCATGAAGTTTCTGCACCCCTAAATGCAGAAGGGGGGAAGGGGTAGTTATTATTCATGGCCCACTCGGCCCTGGTTCATCCATGCTGTATCTGCATGTGTATGAAGCCATGGATGTGCCCCCGTCAGAACCCTGCTAAGCGATGTAATCTCCTAATGAAGAGAGGGGGGAACCTCCTTTGACTGAAAACGTGTAGAGCAGACTGCTTTTGTTTCTCCACCTCCGACAAAATGGATTGCCAGAAGGAATAAGAAAGAGAGGGAGAGAGAAAGTCTTTACATGCCTGACGCATCAGAGGTAAAGCAGTGGAGGGGTAAAAAGTACTGCGCACTGGATTGACACATTTTTGCAACGGGAAAATAAAACAGCCGTCATGCACATCCACTCGCTCAGAGATTGAGTTTTATGGTTGTCTCATGTGCAGAAGGCCAGGGAGTACAGTACAGATTTTAAGCACACCCCTCCTATTATGCAGCACTGATACATTAGATGAAGTGCTAGTCACAAACATTATACCTATGGGATTGCTCTGTAATCTTCAGATTAGATAACAGTTGTTGTTTTTGTTTGAGTATTTGTGTTTCTGAAATGAAGATGGAGTCGATATACGAGACGTGAGTCAGGTTCTCCTCAGTTCATCTATAACTGAAAAATAAATTCATACCATGAAACAATTGAATGCAGAAAATAAAAAGAGAAAGCAAGAAAGAAAGAAAGCAAACGAATGAAAGACTCCTGCCATGTCCCAGCGTTTTGCTCTGTTTATCTTGTCAGGTGGTAAAAATGCAGTCGCCAACGCTAACAATCAGTGCCATCACCATTTAGTCCTGTGCTACAAAGAACTATAGGTTGAACTGCCCCGACAGAACGGCAGGAATGTGCGCAGTGAGTAATTCCATGGAACGCCGGCTTGCCTGGAGAATGGGGCCTGCATATTTACAGTGACACATAATAGAGAGACGCGCCGCTGGAGGTCACTTCATGGTCGCTTTGGGTCTTCATCAATGAAGATGTCACAATAGATATCGATATGGTGGTGACACGTCACATTCAGTGTCTAAGTTATATACAAAATGAATGAACTAAAATAATTGCAAAGTACGCCACAAAAACTTAATTACATACTAAATACAATTATGCAGTACTTACATATATAATCATCCAGAAACATAATCTTTAGTGTAAAGTGTAATGAACATGGCACGTTTAGAACTGTGGCAAACTGTGAATAGTCTAGAATACTCCTACGCTTAAAGAATTTCCACGATTGTTCAAAATTTGATATTTTAGCAATCATTAGACTGATTTCCATTTGTATGCCAAGAACTAGGCTGTTCTTTGAATTAACAGAATTTTACTCTACAAAAGCGCTTCATGCTATATTTGGGGGAATATAAATATTTAATTTAAACTGTAAAATGTATATTCACTATAATAGACATGGCCACAACTTTTCCATGACTTTTCATCAGTCATCCACGTCAATTAAAATGGCATATTGCAATGTAGTTAAAACATTAGTCATTTTAATTGTTCAAGTTCCCTAAAGACTATTTTTTTAAAAGGGACTATCTTACAGGAACAATGTAAAAGTAGGTTAAGTGGAGTGGGCCAGTGGTCACGAGCACATTCAGCAAAATTGAATCCCTCAATGCAACACGTCATCTTCTTCATTTTGTCCCCTCACGGCAGAATTTCAGCTAGAACGAATAGTCGCCTCTTTCTTAATAGTACATCCATACTAGCTGATCTATTTTCTCTTTCAAGATAATTTAGACCCAACATAATTTGGATTTTTTTATTTATTTATTTATTTATTTTTATTGATAGGCCTATTTCGCTTTGCGCTTCTAAATAAATAAATAAATAAGCTCTGTAAAGTAGACCGACGATCCACTCAACAACTCAATCCCAGCGCATCATATGCAGAGCAAAGCCTTTTAGATCAGTTACACTCTTATTAATGAACGTGCTTGAGGACGCTCGCGCACACTGCCAGAAGACTAAAGATAGCCGCTCTTTTACCTGTGTGCGCTAAAGACCCTAATTATCAACACGGGACACCTGTTATTTGGTCTATTCATGCTGCCCCTTGCCCTGTACATGCAGGGGTAAAAGAAGAGAAGTCTTTCTCTATAAAAATGGGCCGAGAGCGAAAGCTGAATGCTCTACGAAGCACTCGAGACTCCCGCGCGGGGCACGAGACCCCTCGGATTTCAGCATTATTTGATGTTTCGATGTTTTAATGCATGATTCAGCGCTGATGTGCTACGCATGTGCTCATCTTGACATTTTTATCACTGACTTCAAAGTCACTGAGGGGGGAAAAAGCTTTCAGCAGAAAATGTTAAGGGAAATATACACGTATTTACGCAAAAGTGTTTCGTAAAGTCTGAAAATAATACATTAGAAATAAATAAATAGCTTATACCACGACCTGGATAAATAATGAAAACAACAACAATAATAAAGATAGTTTGTGGAAAACTGTTTGAGTATGATTTTAAATCAGATAGCGATGGTCAAAATTACACAAACATTTTCTGAGGTGAAGGACTTGGGGCCTAGGCCGTCCAATAAAACATTACGTTATGCCTCAGCTGGACATTTAAGCAACACTTCAACAATGAATGTGTGTCTATATTAACACGAAATGTCACTCTTTTGACTATTACCCTTAATTGTTTTGTGGAAATTATTTTGTGTCGTGAAACAGATCACATCACAGTGAGTAAAAATCCTTTCAAGATTTATGACCTGAGGTCCTTTGGGGCCATTCAAAACTATTATCATTTATTTTTCATTCTGCCTCAAATTTACAAGTTAGCACGGGGGAATTATTAATTACTGTAAAATGCGATTAATTATTCTATATATTTTATATTAACATTCTAAACCCCTTTGAGTGGAAACAACGCGTCTCGCCTCAGCTCGATGATCCACATCACCTGATATTAATTTTCATTTTCAGAAGAACGCCTTTACATTGTACAAAGCCATTTATCCTGCTTTACCGTACTCAATTTTACCTACCCTTCCAGGGTCTGAACATTGCTCTAATGGGCTGAGAGAGAGAGAGTTAGTGATGGAGCTTACTTGGTGTTCGTCGTGTTCCAGTATATGGAGTCCAGGATGAGCGCGCGGGACAGGTTCACCTTGCACGCGATGAATAGAACTCCAAAGTAATATCTCCACAGAGAGTCGCCCATGGTCCGTTACGACCGTTAAGGTCAAATTCCGTTCCGCGGGAATTTCTAATTATAAAAAAGAAAGCGTCTTGTTGGAGTGCGTCTTGTGACAATCCACAATCAATAACCCTGTTCCAGGAGAAAAAGTAAAGAAAAAATAATAATAATAAAAAAGAAAAAGAAATGCTGAATAGGAGCCCGGTTAGAAGTGAACCATCCCGAAGGGAAAAGCTGCTCCTCTATTAGTCCTGCTCAAGATGAGAGAGAACAGCACCGCGGACAGCAGGCAGTTTCTCATTCGGTAAAATATAAGACTGAGTGGAGCACTCTCCTATCAACCGGCCGTGGGGAGCACGTACATTCCTCACAGGAAGGCGACCCGTGTCGTCGCCGCCGAAGTGCTCGATGTCCGCTGAGACATGAAGTTAATCCCCCCGGTGTGGATCATAAACCAAGCAGGAACCAATCCAAATGCGAGGTATTCCGTTCAGGCGGTCAAACGAGGGGAAAAACCACCGGAGTTCCACAAAAAAAGAATGAGGCAATTTGGAAAAGATGGGCAAGAATGACTTAATTGCAGCCTATTGGATGAAGCAAATAAGAATGACTAATGACTGAAAATAAAAACAAAATGAATCGATGAAGTCAAATGAAAGTTCTCATGGGTCGCTGTGGAACCCTCAACAGTAGCAGAGAACAGCTGCGGTTCGAGCCCTGCAGGTCCGGACTGAACTGCCGTGTGCGCGTGAATCGCGGGACTCTGCTCAGTTCTCTGCGCGAGGCTCTACTGCAAGTAGCTGCGAGCGTCTACAACACGGAATATTTGTCAGAGCGAGTTTTTTCGCTGACTCCTCCCACCTGCTCTCTCATTGGACAGGTATCCGTGGAGAGAAACCTGTCAATCAAGCGGTCGCCTGGCGACTGGTCGAGCAATGGGAGAAGAATATATCGGACTTCAGGTCGCCAACCCAGATTTGAGTTCTGAAAGGATTAATAACATTTCTGCATTTCAAAGACAACTCGGGATAAATTGTGTATAACCGCAGCTGATACAAAAACTACACCGAAAAACAGCAAACTGTACTAATAAGTACATAATTTAGGCTACATGCATCCTAATCATGTCATGTTACTTTTTTCTGTTTATTATATTTTATAATGTCATTGTTAATTTAAATAATGAATTATCGCCATGTTCCACTTCATGCACAAAGGTCGATTTCAAGTTCCACAAGTCTCAACAATCTTAAAATAAAGGCGTTTATTTAGGTTGAGGTCGACAGCTGAATGCGTGAGGGATTCATTTAGCAGTCAACAGCGCCCACTAGCGGCCAACTAAATGCGTAAGTACATCTGACTACACCTCTTACATTAATGTATGATTTTAAAAAAAGGTTCATTATAACAATTAATCACTATTTTTGTATTTTACACTGACAAAATATCCAATCATGAATTTTATTTAATTTAATTCAGAGTATCCATATAGTGACATAGCCTACATTACTCATACAGCATTATAAGAGTGCATTACTCAAAGTTGATGCAGTTCAGTTTTACTTGTCATGCATTTGTAAAATGCAGTAGGCTACTGTTATCACAAACGCACCAATTTAAGTATTTAAGTAAGAATAATACACTATAGTAGGCTATAGGATAAACAGTCAAAACAAGCCTAACTACTAAAAAAAAAGTACAAATATGTAATATAGTATGTTTTATTTTATTATATTATATGATGCTATATTATAATATTATATTATGTAGGCTACAGACTGTTTAACTATATAGTTATGGAGAAGTAAACCACTTGATTAAATGTATTTTCGACATGTCTGGCCTTAATAAGGAAGCATAGGCGTCTAAAACTAAATTAGGACGCAAGTGAAGAAAAAGCCGGCTTGAAAAGCGTTCACACTTTTCAAGGGCTGTAATTGAATCAGCGTTCATTTACTGTTATCGTTGTGTATTGCTCTGCTGGTTTATGAGACCATCAAACGTGCAGATTCCACATCGAAGCGATAATTAACACACATGCTGAATACACAGGCGGAATGATTGCTGTGCATTAATGAAGCGGTTTATTAACGTTTTACATCAAAGAAGCGCCGTTTGCCTGATTACGAAGTCTATTTATCTATGCATCTATTGGGTTAGATTAGAAATTTGTTGTTTTGTGCTACATAAAGACATATTTTGTCAAAGCACTAAATTGCAAGTGCAAAATTAAAGAGGCAATCTTTATAACTGTTTTTCAAGCACCACTTACAAAGAGCTCCAAAGGTAATCAATTATTTACTTTATGCAATGGTATTGTGTTTCTGAGAATGCTCCCACACTACCAAACAAAAGTAAACAATAGGACGAGTTAAAACAATTCAAGAAGAAGTCATGTCAGCGGGAAAACAAGGAAACAGCAATTTCCTGAACTATCTTAAAAATAACCAACACAGATAGTCTCCTGGTAAAGAAGTAATCGTGCAATTTTTAGCATATACTCTTTCTTGAATGCTCCATTAGAATGTTAGAACAAATATAGACTAGCTAGCTACTCATTTTAACAAGTTTTATAAATTAACAATAATCTTAATCCACGTGCACTTGAATAGCCTGTACATTATAAAACGAGCAATTAAAGTGAAACAAACTATTTTATCAAGCTTCTTTATTTAGGAAATTTTTTTAGTTCTGAAATATATTTAAAAGTGACCCGTTTGCACTATCAGTTTAAACATTTTATGATTCCCAAACTAAATGTTCCTCCGTAAATGAAAAACAAACACCGTTTAACACATTCAAGATAAACTCTGAGCAACTTCATATCTCTTTGAAATCACAGGGTCGGATCGATGTTTATTCAGTTGCACGCGAATAAGCTCACGGCCCGTGGTTCCCTCGGAGCTTGATCAAACACAGTAGGTTACACTTACGAGAAAACACACCTGCTGGCTTTCCTACACTCGCAAACAACAGCAAAGAATGCGGATTTTCGGCCAAACTTTACGCATCGCTTCTGAACGGATCATAACAGCCGTTGTAACTTCAACCTGGCGCTGAAACTGTAGCTACTCATGTCAGTAAAGAATAGTGGAGTTGAGCGCGCGCAGGGCTCGCAGAGTCTCGGCGTTACAGCAGTCAGTCGTTCATCAGTGCCGCATTGTTAAAGCTGACACTGACTAATACACACGCTAGACTGCATCATGCGGGCTCGTCGAAAAAATCGCACGTCTGTGACAGAAGAGTTTGCCAACATTTCCATTAGCTTCCCACACAGGCCACCTGAGAACCTGAGGCAGCGACCAGAAGTAACCTCGCGCTGAGGAATCCCAAATAAAACCGAAAGGCAGATTAGGTTATAAGGGTTACAGTCAATTCAGTTACTGGGTCCTTTACCGAAATAAGTTGGAAAATGTGATTTTAAAATTAAATGCTTTACGATTTTATATATTCTACGAGATCAAAAAGTGTTATTAAATAATACTGTGACATTAAACTAAATGTATACTATATTAATGTATTTGTTGGGATTTAACTTTTAAAAAGAAAAGACAAATAACTTATAAATATAATCATTTGCTCTCTGTACAACAGTTAAAAGCTGTCCATTATTAACCATAAAGTATGATAAAATTATTTAAAAAATAAAATAACTTGTTCTTGAAGAATTGAATGGTGTTATTCTAATATAAGTTTTTATTTTTTTAATTTTTTATCTTAATTAAAAGGAATTAGTGGTAATGGTTCAGCATCTGTTCATGACAAACACAAAAGACACCCTTTTTCATTGAATGACCTCACTAGACCTTTTTTAATGAGGGCAGTTTCTTGGGAAATATATATATATATATATATATATATATATATATATATATTGCTCTACAAATCCTCTAACACTCATTCTGCACTTCAGATGTTTTGTAAAACAGTTATATTAATTTATTTTTCTTGAATTAGAATCCTGCAAAATCTAAACTTAAAGTGACTATAAAACTGCAAAGATGGTAGTTTTATTTTTTTAAGCTTCGATTTTACTGTAATTGTCTTACAAAATAACAAATGACTGGTTTGTTGCAGAATACATACAGAATTAAAACAATCAAGTTAAGCAAGAGCACGGTTACAAATTCTCAGAAGAGGACACTGAGGCTCTAAACAGACTCCTTTGTGGTTTGCAGAGTGCCCAAAAAACATGATTCAGGCAATGTTGTGTTCAAGGGATTTATTGGTCATCACACTAAATGTCCCAGTTCACAAGCAAAGGGGTAATTTACCACGAGACAAGAACACTAGCATACACTCATACACACACAAACTCGCTCGCACACACACCCTAACTAGTCTTACCTGCGATTCCCGATTTCCTTAAGGTACCAACAGAGCACTAGAAACATTACAAGACTTTGTAACATTGTAACCTTTTTTCACCAAAAAGCTTGTATTATGAATGCTTAATAAGTTCTGGCAACATATGTTCTACGTTTCAAAAACAAGCGATTTAAGTAAGGTGTATCAAAAAAGACAATTGTGTCTAGGTGACAATGCTATAAACGCAGTTCATATCAGGTGATTATGAGAACAATGTGTTAAGCAGCATTTTAGAAACTAGGTTTTGAGGCGTTCAGTCCACAATCTAAAAAATACCAAATGCTTCAACACACTCTTGCAACACACATTCACTAATAAGCACAAAACAAAGTCTGCCAATTTACATTTTTCCAAATATTTTTGTGGACTTCCCCTATGCTTTGAACGCAAGAACAGTAGTTCAACTGAGCTCTCAAACCACTGATATATATTGACCAATCAACTAACCAAACACACTCATATACACAAATATTTACACTTATTCATTCTTATTTGCTTGCCATTAAAAAGGGGGGGAAATGCCCTGTTTCTGAAGGTGCATCCAGCTTAACGGTGTCAAATATCAATACAACACACTGAAAAAAAAAAAAGCAAAAGATGACAGCTGATCTGTAAGTCTGTGGTGGTGCCTGCAAGTCCGGTTTTGAAGCATGAGGATTTTTTCCAGGGTTTACGAAGAGCATTATGAGGGTAGAGCGCACAGGGCAGACCTTTCTTTGAGACTCCAATTCACTTCAACATGAAGCACACATCCAAAGAGAACAGAAGAGGAGAGGAGAGGAGAGGAGAGGAGAGGAGAGGAGAGGAGAGGAGAGGAGAGGAGAGGAGAGGAGAGGAGAGGAGAGAAGTCACTCTGTAGCTTTGAGAGTGAAGGAGAGACGAGGTCGGGACTTGCCCTTCCCCAATATCATCCTCTGTTCTTCTTTCTGTTGCTTCTGCCTCTCCTGCTCTAGCTTCATGCGTTCCTCGTGGATCTTCCTTTGTTCTTCCACAATACGTAGCTGATCTTCAGCCTAAAACAAACACATGAGCAATTAGCCAAGACAAACAGTTACGCTTTAAATCTTTTGATGCACTAATACATTAAAATGTACCTTAATTAACAAAAGGATATATGTACTAAAAACAAAACCTAGGTTCATTGTTTTCAGAACTACCATATACATAAAATGGGGGCACTGCCAAGCAGCCCTTTTGAACGTTCAGATTAAACATTTCAGAGAGGATAGGTTCTTCCACAACAAAACAAGCAGGAGAGAGATTCACAATCACTTCATCTTAACACCAAGTCAAAACCGTGGGCGTAAAAATATATATTTTCTGGACATTTTGAGTGAGATACAAAAGGCCACAATTCTGATGATCTTGAAATGTATAAACATGCATCAGTTGTCTTTTAGATATTACAATTTTCAGTGGACTCATATTAATTCACTGGCATGATCTCTGCATGGAACAGTGTACATTAGGGTTCCGGCCCTTTTGGATCAATTAATTTCCATAACTATTCCAGATTAGTAAGTATCATTGGATAAGAACTCTAAGAACAATATTTTACAGATCACATTCACAAATAACGATTTCTAGTCAAATAAATATTTGAGAATATTATTCACTATAGAATTATTATAGAACTATTTTTTTATGTTAATACCACTAATGATTGATATCATGTTAATACTACACATGCTACATGTACCTACTATAAGGTTAGGGTTAGGTTTCATTTTAGGGTTACTTGTAATTATGCATAATATACATGTATGTTATTCCAATAGTAAGTACATGTAATGTGTAAAATGGACAACTTAAAGTTTTTTATATATATATATATATATATATATATATAATGTTATTTTTGTAAATTATTTTGGCCATGGTAATAGTGAAGTTCAAATCTGTTGTGACCCTAATTTCTGATTTTCTGTGGTAACCTTGTCATGCATAACAAAAAGACACTTTTCGTGTAGACAAATATAAATGCTTGATAAATTCCCCCCATAGAGAGCATACTCTATTAAGTTGAATTTTTGTTTTGTGAACCTATTTTTATTATTTGTTTGGTTTTTGTTCTTGTTTTTTCTGCTTTGCTGTCAAAATAAAACATAGGAATAAGTACCAGCTTAGCCTGAGCATCAGCAATCTTTCGGTTGTTTTCTTCCAAAATTCTCTCCAGCTCCTCTCGTTTGGATTTTTCTTCCATCTAAAGGAGTGATATGGTGACATGTTAGGGCGGGGAGACAAATCCACAGAAATAAGGGTCCATAAACCCAGCTGCACACTCACACACGTCTACATTCACACAAACTGGAACCAGCCAGCGACACTCACACACTCTCATACGCTTTCACACACACTCCACATTTCACATTCTGCTCTGCAGCATCAAATGTTTGAAGCTAACCTCTATGTATGCAACAATGAGCACAAAAACCCACCCACGAATGTATTCAGTCACACCTTTAATCCCCGCCACGTTATATGTAAATACAATCATCCAAACATCCATTTATGCATTCATTTACATCCATCCAGAACTGGTATGTATAGACAACACATCGACAACTAACGAAGAATCTCATTCGATTGTAGATGAAAGGAAAAAAAAAATCAGCTTGTTCTCTCTCTCTCTCTCGCTTTTATATTTTATCAGCATCCATAAGCAAAAATTTCAAAAGAAAACGAGAGAGACAAAGAAAGATTAACTTAAATAAAGGAGAGAGTGAATAGTAGTGGCTCACCAATGCTCATATACCTACGCCTTTCTCCTTTGACTTTGTACTGTACCTACACAACTGCTGATTAAAGGGGTGAGTATTTACTGCCTGGTTCCGTGTGTCCCGTCCTGGACAGCGCAGCACCTCCCCTTTAAAAATTTCTGAGCTGCTAGCACGAGCTAGTGCTCTTACACAGCAACACCACATGCAGTATATATAGCACAGTCCAGGAAAATGAATTATGTTAATCATACAACATTACCGTGTGGGGACGTCAGGCTATTAACGTTAAACGATGTTAAAGACTGCAAAAACACAAAGGTTGGATCATTCATTAGAAGAGTTTGTTTGAAAACAAAAACAGTGATGTGTTGGCATCTAAGTCTCAATGGTAGAGTAGCGTTGACTGAGTGTGGATGTAGTAATGTGTGTCTGTGTGTATGTCTGTGTGTGTGTGTGTGTGTGTGTGTGTACCCGTACGGCAGCACTCCTGAGGAAAAGCAAATCGTGAGGACACATAAGTACATTTAAAACACTGCACTTTTAAACGACGTCAAAATGGAAGAGTCAAAGAAAAACAAAATGTTAGAAATCTATGAAAAACAAAAAACAAATCAGCAATTAATAAATATAAAACATGTATGACAGAAATGGATGAGCAATAAAGGGAAAGGTAGAGCGTTTTTTGTGATTGATGGTGCAATTGAAGACAAAATCATCAACAATAAGATTAATTTAATGGTTCATTACCAGGGCTACAGATGATGGGCACAAATCTAAAATGTACAGAAGGAGGGCACATATCTAACCCTATTAGTGCTGAGCTGCTGGATTCTGTGTGTGCTTCTGGAATGGAATCAGTTTCTCGTTCATAACTCATTGCATCTTTACAATTACAGCACAGTAACCCTCCTTTATGGTATGGGTGGAATTACAAACTATGGATTTAGCTAATTAACTAATTTAAGTGCGGTCTAGTGGCTACTAAAGGTCTTATGTGTTTGTAACATCCAAAACAGAATTACGGCTAGACCTATCAAAGTGTGTAATGATGAACTTTCACTTTGAAAGCTCATAAACAAAAACAGGCCTTGTGACCTTTTTTTTTTTTTTAAGAAAAGCGTTTTACTGAAGACAAACATCTTCTTATATTGGTGACAGTAAAACGCTAAAAGATATGAGGAGTGAAGAGAGCAGGGTAGGGGTGAAAAATAAAAGGGGTGAGAAAAGATGGAAAACATAATATTGGTCCATCACAGCCGTGGCAAAACGTTCACTTGAAACCCTCGAGAGTGCACTAGGTGTGGGTGACTCGATAAAATTGAAGTATTACAGAAAAAGTGCAGAGCTTGTCAATAGAGTAAACATGGACTCCAATACCCAATGTCCTTAAATATTAGCGTTCCCCAGACAGCAGCTCAACAGAACTGCTTCAAGCATCACATCACACCTTGAAAATGTCGCATTTTGTAATTAATTTTATTCCCCACCCGATCAATGGAGCTAGCCTGCGTCTCCTGCTCTATCTCGTGGAGAAACGAGTGCCAGGTTGTGCCATGGCTGTGGGTGTGCGGTTTGCGGCTCAGCTCCGCTGTGTTCCGAACGACCGAGCGTTACCTCTCTGGCTTTCTGGGCGTTCAGTTCGGCGTGCCTCTGCCTCTCTAGCTCCTGCAAAAGCTGTGCCTCCATGATGCGCTTAGCCTCCTCTACCCGCCGTAACACCTCATGCTCAATCTCATCACGGCGCTTCTCAAGCTCCTCCTCTACACGCCGTGCTACCAGCTCCTCCACGCGCCTCGCGGTCTCCTCCTCAATCAGACGCTCCTCAATCTCCTGCTGACGGCTGTAGAGGATACGAGAAAGAAAGAATCAAACATTGCAGTTTCACTGGCAGAAGCATATATGTATATATGTATATATATATATATATATATATATAAAGAGTGAAGAACAACTAATCAAAATCAGGGCTGACAGTAAGGAAGTAATATGTTTGCACAATCAGGCCAGTATTTCTTTGCTCTGACATAATTGTCACTGGCCACCGATGCAATATTGATTCTAAATACTTCAGTTATATACAACTATAACTTAACTATAATTTAAGTTATATATAACTTTCCTTTTTTTTTTCATTTCAAATAATTAAAGTAGAATAATAGCTAAAACAATATTTCATTTATTATTTACTTTAAATGTAATACTATTTTATTTATTTGTTAATTATTTCTTGAGAAAATGTTTTTTTTTTACAAAGAAAATTTTACAATTATAGACATAAATTATAGTTATTACCATATTACCATACTTGTGTGTGTGTGTGTGTGTGTGTGTGTGTGTGTGTGTGTGTATATATATATATATATATATATATATATATATATATATATATATATATATACACACACACACACACACACACACACACATATACACACACACATAAACACAGCAAAACATACTGATTGGGTAATTCATTTATAATTTTCAATTTCAACCAAATATTGCTGATGCTATCAAATTATAAATGCAATCATACTAGGCTCAATTTGTGAAACATAGTTTGCATATTTTTTTAAACCAATTGTGACAGAGGTTCAAGTGTTACATTCTGCATTGCACACAATGCACTGCTGATCCCTGAAGAAGAGGCAGATGTTACTGGTAGGCTCCACCTGTGAACTGCACAATTCTAAAACAAAATACGTTGGGTTGGCACATTTTGACATCATAAACCCATAGGAAAGTATGCTGCTCAAAGGGGGGGGGGGGCATTGATTACAAAAACATGTTTCAACTTTATTTACATTTTAAGCATGACTAAACCATTAGAGGAGAGCAAGCTGTCACACCTGGCCTTAAGAAGGAACACAAAACACAGACACAATACTGAACCAAGTGACCATAACATTGCCCAGAGCCAAAACAAAAATCAAACAAACAGCAGCCAACTTTTGATTTGATCTCAGTGTCACGTAACTTGATCCAGGGGCTCTCTTTTAGTTTTAAAACACCCTGAATGCGGTCACAATGTATTCGGGGTGAAGCTCAAGCCTGGGGCTGCAGCACGTCTCTTCCTGTTCTTTCACTAGAAACCACCTTTCCTTCTCTTCCACAAACTCTTAACATTATACCGGTGGTCCCCAATCACAAAAGAGAGATGTCAACAATCTGTGATAGATACAAAGACGTATCATCTGACATGGCCAGCAGATCTCAGTGATGAGATGACCTGATGTGTGACAGCTGTCTATGAGAGTCCACAGAGCGATGAAAGCTCACTGAATACAGACTGGTAACATGAAACATGTCACTTTTTGCACACTAGCTACGTTGTTAGGTTCTTATCAATATTAAACAACAAAGAGTTGATATTTGAAGCATTTAACTTAAGTGATGGTGTTGTCCAGACTAAGCGACACGTCATAGACACAGAATTGAGTAAGGCGGCATCTCCATACAGTGCTGGCACTTCTTAAAATGTTCTCTCTCTCTCACACACACACACACACACACACACACACACACACACACACACACACACACACACACACGAGTATCATGACATATAACGTTAGATGTCTTACATCTTCCTCTGTCTCTCTATCTCTTGTCTCCTCTCCTCCTCTTCTCTCTTCTGTTTCTCGTCGTTGTGTCTCTTGCTCAGTGCTCGGCCGAACATGTCGGTTCGGTCGGGGGGTGAGCCACCTCTGTCCCTCCTGCTGCCTGACCTCGAGCGGGACCTTCTGCTCCTCTTCGGTTCCTTTGACTTGCTCCTTTTCTTGCTGGATTTGGATCTGGAGCGGCTCCGTCTGCGGCTGTGTTTTGAGTGTTTGGACCGGGACGTGCTGCGACTCCGGGAGCGACCCATCTCCTGCACGAATAAATCCGACGGACACCGCTAAAGAGGGTTTTATGAATGCAGCACGGTCTGCAGCGACCTCGTGTAATATTATGTGACGGTTACCTGTGTAATTGTTGAATAAAAGCTCGTTTAATCAGAACTTTTTTTGTTTTCTGCTACAGTGAATCTGCGGAACCAAACAATATGGCGACCGCCTCCAGTCTTCCTTTTCCCAGAATGCAACGGGTTCGGCTCTTTTCGGAAATTTCCGGGTTGATTCCGAGTGAGTGAGCAACACGAGGAGACTGGAGTCTGCGGAAGCTGAGGTATCTTGATGATCTTTCACACAAAACGCCGTCGATGACTACAAAGCTGAAGCCTTTTCCCCCAAACAACTGGATGCCTCACAGTATTTTAGTTCTACACAACGCTGTATATTTTGACAAATGAAAAGGTCACTGTCCACATTGAATATGCAAAATTATTTAAGTGCCATGAAGTGCAACCGTATTCCACACTAAAGAAGAGTAGCTATAAGCTACTTTTTGTCATCACGTTACATATTTAATGAGTGACATTTCCATTACCTTTTTAGAAATGAATGTATGGCATTTTTTAATTGTATGTAAAATGTCATTTGACATTTGGCAGTCTAATCTAATAAGCTAAGAAAGAGATAAAACCAGTGATCTATAATAGAGAATTATATAATTATGTATATATCAGTGGATAAAACTCAAAAGTAGTTATACCATTTCACCCATAACAGCTGAGTTGGTAGGTTAATTCAAGCATGTTGCAGTGTGGATGCAGTAGGCTATTCCAAGCAGTATACTGCTCATTTTCGCAAATGTAACAGTATTATGCTCTTTCCAAATGTCAGAGGTTTGAAAGAAATAGAAGCTTAACAAGTCATTAACTAATGGGCAGGTCCAGACAAAATCTACCGACCTTTTTGCATTGTCCCCAATGATTTTTGAGGTTGCTGAGTGGATAAAAACTTTATAAAATGTATCAAATGGAGCTGAGATTTCCACTCTCGTATTGGTAGCTTAAATAATAAAATTTGCCAGAATAGGGCCTAATAAAAAGATGTGGTGTGCAGTGTGTGAAACTGTGAATTAAAGGAATGCAGAGCATTTTGAAGGATTCTTCAGGTGCAGATTCTGTTTGGGCCTGCTAATGGGTGATTTACTGGAACGTTACGAACGTAAGAATTTCATTGTGCAGTGCAGTCTGTGCAACTGAGAACATATACCTAGCAGCTTAGTGTCAACAATCTGGTAAGGCAACAGTCTAATGTGCATTCCACAAAATAATAATCAGTTTCTTGCCCACTTGTTTTCGACAAATTCTTTCTGTGTACCATTCTGTTGGTCATGTTTTAGCACATCTTGTTGGTTTCCTTGAGAGATTAGCTTATCCTAGCTCCATATGAAAACCAATTCCTAACTTACTCTGTTTTTGTCAGGCCCATTTGCAGACAGAACGGTCATTCTAAGAATAGGTCCGAGCCCCTTCGAACTCCAAGGGAGCATTATGACAGGCAGTTGCTTATTCTGATAAACTACAGGCTAAAAAATATTCGCCCAGGGCTATTTTAAAACACATATGAGCAAAGCAATAGTGACTCCGTTTTAAGAACTGGGAAAGCGGGTCTAGATAAGAGCAGGAAAGAGCAGGATTTTCTCTTTTTGTTTTTGCATCCCAGGAAAATAAGGGTTCACTGCTATTATATAGACAAACAATTAAATGTTCTCTATATAAACTGATGCTTTATATTGTCACCAAAATATATTGTCATACCCAGCCCTATATCTTCTTTTCTGTTTCATATAAGAAAGAAAGTCATGCAGGTTTGTGTGGACTATCTCTTAAGCATTTATGCACTAACCACTGCAGTGGTTTTATAGTTCAAACTCAGTTTCTAGGGGCTGTTGTATAAACAGCTTAGGCTAGACTTAAAAGTTAGAGAGCTATTTTTTTTTCTTCAAGAGTCATTAGTCAGATACATAAAAAGGTAGATGAGTCTAATTTGAAAATGAAGACTCTTTAGTTTAACTGCTAGTTGGTCAAACTAGGTCTTAAAACACAGTGGCTATATTTAATTTTACTGGCTCCAGTCATAGGTCAAATCTTTGAGCACAGTTTTATTGCCAGATAGCACCAGCAAGCTACACTCCAGTGTTCCCAGCATCACCTCAGCAAACTTCTTGAGCCTGTTTATTATTCAGTAAGGTGTGTTGTTGTACAGTAGTTGATAGGGGTGCACGATAAATCACATGCAATATTTAATCTGGTCAGTAAAGGCAGTTCTGTAATCAGTGGTAAATCTCAATCACCTGCGCGCTTTTACACGGAACAGCATTTACTACACATACTACACTTGTCGTTGTTCACTGACAAGCTGCGCAAAACATGCACAAAATATGATCGTTGAAGACTTTAGTTTGGTGTCCATGGTCACTGTAACAGAATAATGTACAAAGTTGCTTCGATGAATAATCCAGGACGAGTGGGAGAACGCCTTCAGCTTAGAAGTGATGAGATGATGAAACTTGAAAGTTATGATTGAGATTTGTTTTTACTTGAAGAAGGACATTTAAGTGGTTTTTCATGTTAAATGCCTAAACACAAGTAAACTGTTCTCTTATGTTTTTCTAGAGAATGTAAATCGCATTAAATAAGCATCAAACTAAATGACTTCTGAGCAGCTACACTAAAAATGACTGCTCTTCCTTCTGGGGGGAAGAAAATCCTGTACACTCAGTGTTACCATCCTACCAGTTAGATGGTATTCATGGTCATTGTGTGACAGAATAATATTGAATAATAATAAATAAAATAGAATTCTAAAAATAGAATAATAAAGTTGCCTGTATGAGTAATCCAGGACGAGTGGTAGAAGACTGTAATTTTAGACTGAGCTTGAGATGGAACTGTGGATTTCAGGAGAAGTTATTGAAGTGAAAGTTTCAGAAAAGCTAATAAAAATAATATTTTCGCTTTCTGGAAAGCAGCAGTAATAGTTGGTATATGATAGAGGCTTCATTTTCATTGGAGGAAGGACATTTTAGTGTTTTTTCATGTTGTTCACACAAACAATTCTCATTCTTTTCTATAGGAAGTCAACAGTATTATATGTGTCTGATAAGATCAATGAGCATCAAACTAAATGACTTCGCTACTTCCCAGCTGCTACGCTAAGAATGACAGCATTTCCTTCCAGTGGAGCAACGTCACACAAAAGACAGACACCAAAGCTATACCTTAGGCCAGATCCCTCGCTTTCAATCGAGCCATTTTACAATTCTCAAACATATTAACCTCATCTTTAAATGATTAGTTGAGCAGCATAATGCGCTGCTTTTTCCCGCTCTTCAAACATGAATGGCCTTCATGCTACTCGAGTTAATGAAAAGTCGTTGCGCTCTTTCTTCCCCCTTTTTTACTCGTTTGATCAAAGATGGCCTCTCCTCTCTGGCTAACCTCGCCTCTCAGTTGGCTGTAGCCTCTGTCTCTTGAGGGTGAGGGCACTTAACAAACACAGGATCCCACCGCTGGGGCACATTGTCATGTTGATGTCCCAGGGGCCCCTACACAAAGGACCATTGAAGAGAGGAAAGGAGAGAAAGACCTGAGACAGAGAGAGAGAGGGAGAACAAGGCTCTCAGGAGGAGATTCTTTAACCCGTCCTGCAGTGTGTGTGTGTGTGTGTGTGTGTGTTGAGTGGGGGAGGGTCATATATACTGGCTATAGCTTCAGTGTTGTTGGTCACTGGACTGATCCTGGTCACTGACTTCTTAAAGACTCCTGGGGTTGTATCTGCAAAGAGTCACCTTACTGTGTGTGTGAGGTTTCATGGAAATTCAAGAAGCTTTTCACTCTGACATGCTTCAGTTGCTTGTTAACTCTGCATATGTTTCCTTTAGGCGACATTAAAACTATATACCCGACATACATTGAATTAAGTTTTTTATCGCCTTTACTATTCCTCAAACTTTTCAGTGGACAAAAAAAAATTATTGGATTTCAAAAAAGGGGTTTGAACCATATCTATAAAAAGGCGAATGTAACAGCGAAGACTACCATGGAAAAAAGCCAATGGCTTTATTGTGTTTATTGTAAGTATGGGATACTTTTTATTGTGAACAGTTTGTAAACTTGTCTAATTTCTATAAAATTCAGAATGATAGATCTTGTCCCAAATGGTTTTGTGGAGGTTGTTTCATGTGGAAATTGACCTTATGATGTCCCGTTTGCCATTTTGGGTTGGAGGGTGGCTATGAGTAGGGTTGGGTATTGATTTACTGATTTGAATCCAATTTGCAAGCTGTCTTTTTGAGGATCAATTCTGATTTTATTAGATTAGTTTCTGATTACTTAGAGCAAATATCAGTTATAATGTATAATATTTGGCTTGCTTAATTTTATTGTCTGTCTGTATCACGTATATAGATATATATATAATAAAGAATGATTTGTGAAGGAACATGTGACACTCACGATGGTAGCAATGGCCACTGACAATAAGCTTTACCATTGCAGAAATAAATTATATATTAATATGTTTATTTTTTCTTAAAATATTTCAGGAAGAGAAAGAGAAATTTGTGTGTGGGATTGTTTGACTAATAAACAACTGTCCAGAACACCTTTACAGCCATAGAGGAACACATTAAAGCCATTTAGCAACCGCATAAAAAACAAATTTATTTGCATGGATGAGCTGCAAATTTACTTAGAAAATGTAAAAATCTAGTTAAAGTGCTTCTCAACCTCTAGCAGCACCAGCATACCAAATTCAGTAATACGTTTCTTACAATCCCCACATCCTCCATTGTTTGGGTGTCCCGCCCTGTCATTGGCCCTGTCGATGTCTCGAACAAACACATGCAACAGATTGGTGCAGCTTGTGACACACTTCACTTTTCATAAGTGTTAAAAGTTTAAATGCGGATCCAATCCATTAAATCCATTAGATGCAGACCCAAAGCCTCTGTCATCGAATAAAGGAAGTAGTTAGTGAGCCCTCTTTTAAAAAGCATTGAGCTCTGAGACCCTCTTTTATAATAAACGGCTATATAGATGGAAGGCTGTGACAGGCCAAGCAAAGAGGTGAAAGGTCATTTCTGTAGTATTGGATTGACCTGAAAGGTGATCAGGCACAAATGAAATGTATAGGTCTCTCTCATTCGGTCCTACTCTTGATTTTCTTGGTGAGAAGGAGAAACATTTATTTGTGTTTATAAAAAAAAAGGTTATTTAACCCTTCTTCTTTTTTTCCCTTCTTTGTAACTGTTTAATCTCTGCGAAGAGATCCTTGAGAAAAAAAGGGAGGCAGAGAGACGTTGGCAACACAGGAAAAAGAGCCTGAGAAAGTCTCTGCAGGAAAAGAGCCACATCCATCACGGCTCCAGTCCTCCTCTCCTCATCTCACTCTCTGACCCATTCTCTACCTGATCTAGAAACAATGGCCATTTCCTGCTACTGAGTCTTGAGACTGGAAGCTGGAATGACAGAGTGAATAATCATGAGAGAGAGAGAGAGCTTGAGAGACTATTCTGCAAGGAAAGAAACAAGAGGCCCTAAAGTTGACGTCACCTTTGTATGAGAGCATGCACACGTGTGTGTACATGCATTACTTACATCTGTTTTGATGGCCAGAATAATTTATTAGCAGAACTGTACAAACATCCTCACGACAGACCACACAATGAAAATCATTGCTCATTTGTAGGCTTTTCTAGATTGGGCCTAAGCTTTCTACGGCTAAGGAAGGCTTTTAAATCTGCTGGAAATGTAATGAAGAAAAAAAGAATTGATGTCTTATTAGCGAAAGTACATTTTCTTATGTATTCTCTTCTCTAACATATTTCAGTAGCTTAGTTTTATAGAGTAAACAAGCTCAAAAGTCACAGTGGTGCCTGATTTGTAAGTTATTATAAGTTTTCACGAAACAAGTAGGCCCAAGTAAGTGTACTTCTGTGGGAAGTAAGTGTGCACAAGAAACTTTCACATGGGAAAATGCCTGAGTTACCATGGGGAAAAAATAGACATACATAAACCAGATAACGGTATTAAGTTTCTCTTGCATTTTCAAACATTTTTATGTAAGTGTCAGTTTTTTCTTTAATACGTATTTTTTTTTTTTTTTTGCAAATGTCATTTTAGGGTCTCTATACAAATGACTGGAAAGATCATATATGTTTGTGAGTCAAATTTTGAAGTATGTTCCAGCCTTTCAGATTAAAATAGTAGTTTTTTACCCTTGTATTGCACAAGAAAACTCTTAACTTACCAAATGTATGTACACAGATTTATAGAAACATAAAATAAAGTTGCTAGTTATCGCTGAACAAGATTCTAAAGGTCTCCTAACACTAGAAAACTGGATGTGGACAATGAATTCTTTTTAAATGCCTGTTAGCCTCATTTCTTGCATCCTTAAAGACTCCCTTAGGACCCCGCCACACTCTTTATACAACAAATACACACACATAATGAAAGTCCCTCATGTTTGACTGATGTCCTGTAGCACAGTTAGGTGTGATTGATCCGTTATATCCATCACCCCGGCTGTCCGGAGCACAGTTTGCCGTTACCCTCTCAGTCTCCACTCTCATTTTCATGCGGCGTGTGCGTGTCACTGTCACTAACCACCCTTTTGTTTCTCACCTCGTCCGTCTCTCTGACGCTCAATGAATCAAGCTTTTAAAGTGGGCTGGGTTTGCATTTGCAATTGCATTTGCATGTCGGCTCGTGTCAAACAAATATAAGTATCGTTATGATCTGAGAATCTGTTTAAGGCTGTGTTTGTGTTTGTTTGTGTTCTTGTTTAGCACTGTGCTTGTCGTGAGGTGATACAGGTGTCATCACAGACTTTCTATTGGATGTTAAGGTGGAAATAGAAAGGAACAGGGCACCAGAACATTTTCCTCCTCTGAAGATAACAAGTTTCTCTGAATTGGCTCACTGATAGTAGAAAAGTGTGAAAGATTTAATCGTATAACTTACGTTTGCAAAAACATTATGGGAACGTGAACTTTTATCACATCAGATATACAATCTTATTTATTTTTTTTTTTTTTACATTTCAGGCTAAGCTCCAAACAAGATACTACTTTTTTTTTTTTTCTTTTTTTTTTATGTCTTAGTGAAAATTAAGTATATGTATGTGTGTCTTCTCTGAGAAAGATTATATATATATATATATATATATATATATATATATATATATATATATATATGTGTGTGTGTGTGTGTGTGTGTGTATGAAAAAAAAATATATATATTATTATTATTATTATTATTATGTAATATAATTGGGTTAAGTATTAACGGTGTCTGAAGTAATGCACAGTGATGTACAAATAGAATCACCTCCTCATCTCCTCATCAAAAGAGCTTTAAAATATTCACATTCTATAAGGGGTTAATAACTTAGTACCAATTTTAATCCTTTTAACGTATGATTCTCCAGTGCAGGCTTGCACTAAATCGCAGTGCCAAAGGTAATTTGAAATAAAGTTGTGACCCCAGACTTCAGAGTCACATGATCCTTCAGAAATCATTCTGATATGCTGATCTGGAGCTCAATGAGCATTAATCATTTTAATCTTTTTATCTGATTAAACTAAAAGAACGTAAATTCTCCTGGCTGTATGTCTGCATGCAAGCTCAACTGGTCCCTGGGTGAGCCGTTCATGCTGTGGTCCAGTTATTGACCGCTGAGGTCAGGTGTGATTGACAGCTCTATTAAGACTGAGAGTCCATGTGACACTCACATTCTAAATGGAGGAGTGAGAAGTTTCAACTTCCGTCCCCTCACAGTGACCCAGAGCTGCTTAGCACTGACACACACCGCAACAGTCTTTTGATCACTTTAAAGGATGCCCTTTAACCCACAGCTCTGACACCATCTCCATATTATACAATACTAACAAACCACAGAGCAGCCATAATTAATGAATCTATAAAAAGAATCATTAAAGATAGAGCAATCATTCTGAATAGTACAATAGCGGAGACATTGTTATTCAATGAGGCCACGTGAACTGAGAAACTGCAGAAGTTGGGAAAAAAAATGGAAAAGAACTGTGAGCTGAGTGGCTTTTACGACAACAGTGAATTATTTTCACATATTTTGCCCATACATCATAGCTCAAAGAAAACACAGGTCAAAGGACAGTGCCAACATGATGGATGTAGTATGTCTGGGAATTTATTTATACTGCAATACTGCTTTACGGAGCTCTGCACATGACATGCAGGGGGAAAAACAAGAAATCCTGACCTCAAATTAAGTATTTGTTCCTGCAGTCTAAGAATCTGTACCATCTTTCAGTTAAATCATTGTTACAATTTAACTCTATTCAAACGAGGGGATGAATTTGTACAACATGGCCAAGATTTATCTTTATTAAAATGAGGGAGCGACTTTCGGGGCTCTGTAGTGAATACCTGAAGAACATACTTCATCAGTGTTCAAATACTTTTTTAAATCATAGTACTTACTCAATCTTGTGTGCAAAAACAGTGTTTACAGTGTCGCTCTTCAAGACGTCAGCTAAAGAAACTTTGCATTGTTTTCATATGCTTAGCCATATAAAGCAGGTCGAAATTGAAAGTGACAGAGGGATTTGGTGAAGACAGCTTGTGTTTTGGAGTTCAAGCCTGGTGTATGAGAAGGCATGGGATACTTTGGCTGATATTTTTGGGTAGTTTCGGTGTGTGAGCACCTCTGACCTTCCAGATCTCCAGTATGTAGGTGGCGATTCATGGGGTGAGACAGCTGCTGCCGCTGTGTGTGTGTGTGTGTGCGCGTTTATTTGTTTCTTGTGAACCTACATATACAACTCTAGCATTCCAGCCCTACCACAGATACACACATAGAAGGACAAACACATTCATCTAAACTAGAAGTAAGTGGGTGGTAATGGTGACTTGATGTTGACCTGAATGTGACCCTCGGTCACTCTCTCCTCCCTAAACTGGGCTCATTTGTGTGGAATGATCACACCTAGCGTTCCCACGTTCCTTCACCAGATAACACTTTTATCTCTTACAGTGCAAAACACACACACACACACACACACACACACTCGATCTACACCTGTTCAATCTAATGTGCCATGTTAAAATGAGACACCTCTGACCCACACCAGTGATAGAGCTGAAATTCACACACAAATCACAAGTGACGGTGTTTGTGTGTGTTTATCAGGGTCTCCTCTCACCCTCAATATCTTAACATTCTCAAAAAGCATTTTTGATAATCATTAAAGATAATTATGGTTATCATTAATAAATTAAATGCCTTGTGTTTTTTGTAGCTCAGTCAGTTGCTCACGTTCCCCATCTGGCCGTCACACACTCTCATCACAGGTGATCTCTGCCATCTGTTTCCACCAGTCAAAGTTGCTAAGATATGCAAAGTACAGAAATGGCAACACAATGACACTCGTTCACACACATTTCTACAACAGTGCCTTGAGGATAGAATAAAAAGTGTATTATACAATGAATTTGTGCACTTTAGAGTTGATTACAATAGGACAAAAAAGATACTTGAGTGCTACATCATTTATGTTGGCTATGCACTAAAATCATTCAAATAACTGCTATATATATATATATATATATATATATATATATATATATATATATATATATATATATATATATATATATATATATATAGGATGATTATTTATGTATGTATGTATAGTGTGAGACTGAAGGCTGAAAGGTTGAAGACTGAAAGTCTTGCTGAACTTCACTGACCCGAGAAAACTGTCCAGTCTAAAATAGATGTGTCAGTACTATCTAGCAAGTCACAAAAAATAAAAAATAAGACTTCCTCGTTGCCTTTTTCTCTATCACATTTTAGAAATCATCAGAAGTTATATATCACCTGAAAATATAAAATCTCAAAATTCATCCTTCAAAACCCATTTTAAAATCAGACATTGCATTACCATGTAAATGGTACATCAAAATCATGTTACAAAATGTTTTCAGTCATGAATTAAAAAAAAATGGGTTTGTATCATGCATATTCAAGTCTATCTTCAAAAACGTGAGTGACAGTTAACAGGTTAATACAATATTTTCATGATAAATCATTTTTAAATATGAATACACAGCTATTTTAAGTTTATTTTTATGCTTTGACAGATTCTTAAACCTTCTCAGTTTTATACATCTTTCCAAGTTCATATGCTAGACATCTGTTCAAGGGTACAGAAATGTTCTATTGTAAACATCTGAAATACAGCTTAACAAGCTGTTTTTGCTACTTTTTCAGATAAAAATACGCACACTGAATAGATCTGCGTGCAAAACATCATTTGATGCCTCTTCTCAGAACTTCATAAAATAGACCTACAAAGCACCTTTAAAGGTTCCTCCAGTGATCAAACTGGAGAACATTTACGTGCACTAGATAGAAGCTTTCTTCACAAACACACACACACACACACACACACACACACACACACTCACACACTGTCTCTCTCTCTCATTTATTGTTTTCTGTTTTGCTATTGTTAACAGTTGCTTTGTGTCTTATTGTGGGAATCTCTTGTATGTAGAATAGACAGTGGGGGGAAATGACAGGAAGGGAAAGAGACGTCTGTCATTCTGTGCGATCATCATATGGCTCATGTGCTTATTTAATTACTGGACACAAGCCAGAATGATAAATGGAGATTACAGTGATATGATGATAACGAACATGCACACAGTATTAGACTGACTGAAGAACATGCATACAAAAGATCTCAATCAGCAACAAAGGAACACACTTTTACATCACCTGAGACAGCAGCACACTCACACTCTGACACGCATACACACACGGAACAATAGTCACAGATTTAGAAGGCTGTGGGAAAAAGAATACAAATGCACTGTCCATCCAGCACACACACACACACATGGCACATATCCTCCCCACCCATCACACACAACACCAAACGTCATTCCAGACCCACTGTCCTGTTTTCTAAAGACACGTTATGAAGTGCAGTCTCCCACACCGGTTTGCATAATCACAAAGACTGATGGGAATCACAGTCAGCTCTAAAATTTGACCACAATTTGACAATTTTTAGGGAATATTTGTTTGCTACATAGCCTGCATCACACACCAGTTAATATACATTTATGCATTTGGAAGACATTGCACACATTGCATTAAAGGTACACATTTGATCAGTTCTTGTTTGCCCTCGGTGATTGAACTCAAATGAACACATGACTTTGGTGTTGCTAGCTCTGTGCTCTACTGATAGCCGCAGGTTTATTAAATGATCACAATTATAATGGACGGTAGGTATTACTCACATGTGCATCTCATGTGTTTGTGTATGTGGGAGTGATTGTGTTATGAAAGTAAAAACTGGACAGAATCCCCAAAAGTGTTTGCGTCAGTGTTGGAAGGGTCAAGCAGTGATTCAGGAAGGTGTGTGCTAAAATAGTCTGGCCTTTGTGGCTTAAAGGAAGTCATACAAAAGGAGGGACCTGAGAACTGACAGTGAAGTCAGAGCAGACAATAACACACTAGTAATATTGAACAGAACATGCAAATCAGCATGGAAGTGCTGCATAAAAACGCATGCAATTTTTATGTAGCCAAGGTACAATCTCATTTTGAGTACTCACATGTATCTATGTGGAACAATTTCTAATTGAAGTTTGAATATATGGTATGATTTCAGGTAAAAAAAATGATATAATTGTTTTGGTTTGAAAATTGCATGTAAATGTAAATGTACATTATGGTTCAAAAGATGTCTCTTATCAAGGCTGCATTTATTTGATCTAAAAACACAGTAAAAACTATTTTAGATTGAATACATAATGTAAGTTATATTAAAAAAGTAATTGTCAAGTAATACAATCTTTCCTATTTAATGTAAAAAAATGTAATTTATCCCTGTGATGAATTTTCAGCAGTTCTCAGTGTCACATGATCCTACGGATCTGATACTCAAGATACATTTCTTATTAATATCATCAATGTTCATCAATCATCAAAACAAAACAAAACAAATAAAATAAATCTTACCGACCCCAAACCTTTGAACGATAGTTAACGGTCCTTATTTAACCATTATTCAAAGAAATGTGAGAATGACATGCTGAACAAATGTCCATGAAACGTAGGGACAGTTGTTTTGTTCATTAGTAAATGCAGATTTTCATAATAACATCCAGCCTGGCTTGACACCTCAATGTCAAATTAGTTTTGTTAACCAGTGTTAGTCAGCATACAAATATAACAGAATCAAATGTGAACATGGTTCCCAAAGCGCTCTCGTCTTCCCTTTTCCTTCATTGCAAGGCTTCTGTCATTCACACCCCCACTGTGATGTTACCATCTGTAGCCCTAGACCTGTCTGCCACCAGTGCGTGTGTGAGTGAATGCACCATCTGTCCTCTATGGTCTTCCCCTTGATGCTGTTATATAGGCTGCTTGTGAGTATATCACTAGCACATCTCGCACACATGCATCTCACACCATTAACACTCTCCATTTCATTCATGTACTCAAGGCATGAAACCCTTGGGGCAGTATTACATTTCTCTAATCATGTACATATGACCCATTAGTCGAGTGCTCATGTTCCTATTGATTCCTTTGAGCATATGTCTATGCAACATTTCATTTAGTCTTTGCAAAATGTCAGTTTATGTTCACCGTGTGTATAACCGTGATTTATTGTGTGTCTTGATGTATTGTAGCTCTATTCCAAAGCCTAGTTAGCTGCTTACTAATATTTTTAATAGTAATATTTTACCCTTTTTTTCTTTTTTTTTTTGCTGGAAATGTACTCTCCCTCAGGCCATGTAGATGAGTTTGTTTCTTTATCAGAACAGATTTGGAAAAGTTTAGCTTCATGTCACTTGCTTACAATTGCAGTGAATGGGTGCTTTCAGAATGAGAGTCCAAACGGCTGATAAAATCATCACAGTGATCCACATGACCTCGGGCAATCAATTAACATCTTGTGAAGTGACAAACTTTGTGTTTGTATAAAAAATAAAAATAAATAAATAAATAAATAATCATTATAATGCTTTAACCATTACCTGTATGATCTATAATAACGCTTTCTCCAGTAAAAAAAATTCTCTCCTGATTCATACGAGACAAATTTCCCACTGGAAAAAAACAATATTATGGATAACAGACTCATATATTAGCCAGAAGCAATGGTTTAACTTAAAATGTCTTAAATTTACAAAACCACAGCTTTTAGCTTTACGAGAAGTTAACTGATGGACTGTAGTTGTGTGTATTATTGATTTCTTTACCCTTTAAAAAATAAAACATAAAAAGTTTTATAAGTAAATGTATAATTTTATAAGTGAATAAGCATCATAGAATTATAATGAGCAGTATAAAATTGGATATTTATTTTGACATTTGCCAAAGATTCAAATGTATAAGTGAGCATTAGATGATGACAAAAATGGAAAAGCCATGAAAATAATTGTGCTTCTGCAATAAAATATCCAGTAGTGACCAGTGCAATTCTCTCTCTCTCTCAAAAAACAAAAACAAAAAAACAACAACAATAAAAAATTAAGTAAAATAGATAAAAAGCCCAAAACTCTAATATTTTTTTGTTCATGTCATTAGTTTAGTAACAAGCTACATCAAACTCTATTGGAATCTACTGTGAATCAATTTTTTTTTTTTTTTTTTTTATGAAGTTTCGATTCAATTAGGAGGCTGTTTTTGAAGGAAGATGTCTGTGTATACATAAGCATACATGAGGCAGCTTACAAGGGTTTGAACAGATCTCGTCTTATTTTGAATGTTTTATTAAATGTAGGAGGACTTTAAAGTTCACTACACACAGACACACGGCCGTGACCTCCTAATTAGTTTCCCACACTCTAGTGTACATCAATCACCTCCGCAAGGCTTGAGTGCGAAAACAGACACTGTAATAATTAGAAAGTGACATCTGAAGACAGCTCAACAACAAATGGCTGACCTAAGAGCTGCCAGCTGATCAAGAAATGTATATTTGGAGCACAGGAGTGTTAGTGCTTTCCTTACAGGTCATTCGGCAATGTTTTCTGTTTTTGGATGTGTAAAATTAATGTTCTTTATATAATAGCCAAAACTGAAACACTTGCCTTAAGGTAATAACCCTTAGTAATGTGTCTGTGCACGCTACATCAATCCGAGCAGTGAATGATATGCTACTCCCACAGAAGGCAATCTTGGAATTAAGTATAAAGTTTTCAAGTTTTGTCCTGTGAAGCATCAGCCCTGCTTTGGGTTCAGAGACCTACATTAGCAGTGACACCTGTTGTCGGTTTTATAAACTGCAGAAGGTCTAGACTTGTCTGGAGCTGGGCCATCGCAAATTTCAGATACAGTTCATTCCAAAGTGTTATTGTGGTTCTTACACCTTATTCCTGAGAGTTTCTATTAAGTAGATTTGCCATGTCCGTTTCTAAATCAAATAGTAATATCCCGTTCCTTTTCCAATGGCTTGATGAACTCTAAAGAACAGCGTCTACACTCCACACAAGCAGAAACCATTACCCATGAGAACCACACGAGGAAGGATGTATGTTATTGTGGGTGTGTTTCTAACTTCGCCCTTTATGTTTATTCATTTAGCAGATGCTTTAATTAGAGATTTATATTTGGTGTACTTTGAGGACAACATTTCTCTCTGGAGGAAGCTATAATCTAAGAAAAAAGAGTATGGAAACATCTCAAAAAGTGAATTTAGTTTGAAATATTATTTAGGGAGACTAAATAATGTCTTTATTAACACATAAATATGTCACAAATCTGCTATAGAAGTCACTGGTATGTCTCCATATAGATAAGTTGAGTAAGCGTGTGTGGGATGTGAGCCATGAGTTTTTCCGAGGTGTTTTCTTTGCTCCAATCATTACCACTGCGGAAATGCTAATGGCTGTTTGAATAAGAGCAGGTTCGAGGGGGCACTTGGGGCTCAAGGCTTTGTTTGACTTGCTGATCCTTTTTGCCGGCGGCTCTCAGACGCTGTTGTTTTTAAATTACGTAGGGGATATTGCTGGCCGGGCAAAGATATACAAGTGGAAGCCCAGTGCTTTTAAAAACCACGGGAAAAATGCTGAACGTTACAAATTGTAAACCCTTGTCTTCAGCTCGCCTCTCGCCACAAATGATTTATGTTTAAAATAATATTGCCACAAATCACTTCTGTGAGGCCTCCGATGGGCCAGCCTGTTTTTGGACTTACGAGTAATGACGGATTAGACAAAGTCTGGGGTCCTGTTACGCTATAGGAACCTCACAAGCACTTCACATTTTCTGTAAGTCTGTGTATATGATGCCGAGATATTCACAATGCCTTTAATACACATCACAAAGCCACAATGTAATAATTTTGAATAACTTTGTATAAAACTTGTAAAACCTGGAATGCAAGTTAACACATGATGTAACACTACAATTTGTTGTTGGTGACGTGCTTTAATAATTTGAATGCATTGCAATGCCTTTTGAATAAATAAAATTAAATGTAAATCATTTAAAATTAAAATATAATAATAAAATAAAAAACAACGTCAAACACTATTTACTACAGTTCCAACAAGTTTGGAATGACTTAAGGGTGAGTAAATAATGACAGAAATGTTTTGTCTTTCTTTTTTCCTTTCTTCCATTTTCTTATTTTTTTTCACACGCTGGCTTCATAGAAAGTGCTACTGAAATGGATCTCTGAATTTGCCCTCTTGCTTTCTCACGGATTATAATGACCATAAACTTTAATATTTTGTGAAAGGGTGCAGAGTATTTCATTAGAGTGGAATGTCCAGCTACTCAACGGAAGAGCGCTCTCACTAACATGATAAAGGACATGTTTTGGACAAACCGATTTAGCCAAGCAGAACCTCATACATCCCTAATTATCTCTCGCCGCACCATTACATCCAGGAATCTAAACAACAGAGGTGAAACATGCATCATCAGATGACATTAGAAAGACAAGATTGAGCTGGATTAAGATTTCATAAAAAATTATGATTCAGATTTGACTAAACCTACAGTAAACTATGCCAAATACAACCTGGTCTCACAGAATTCCGTGAAATGTCCACGGGTCCTTAACTCAAAATCCGTGAAGCCATCACGGAATTGCCCCAAATTCCGTGACCCGACCACGGATATTTCTCCAACGCAAGTCAATGACACTGACCTCCCGTGATCCACACACGGATACCCCTTTCAATGAAGGAGTACAGAACTCGCTGAACGGACGTGCTTTCTCATTTGGAAACGCAACATTTGACGTATTTGTTTCTTTTCCAATATCAAATGCCATAATGACATTAACCAGACAGCTGTTGTAGTTATTGCATTGTCCTGTCAGCATAAAAATTACGTTTGTTTCAGTTACAAAAGTCCCGTGATGGCACGGACCTCCACAACCTGACCTCACTCACTTGTTTAGGAACTTACACGCTTTTCGTCGACACTGTTGCAATGGCATGTAATTAACTTGGCATTTTTTCTCGTCCTGTCATCATAAAATCCAGTTTGATGGCGTTTTACACACATTTTGGCTATAGTCAGAACTAAAATCTGTGATAGGAGCACGGAGTGAGTCTGTGCTTAGATCACGGATAACTCTAACGCAAGTCAATGACACTCATCTTCCGTGGTCCGTACACGGATCGTTTCAGTGATGGAGTACAGACCTCACTCAATGGACGTGCTATCTCATCTGGAAACGCAACATTTGAAGTATTTATTTTTTTCAACACCAAATACCATGACCAACCTGACTGTTATTGTAACTATTGCATTGTCCTGCCATCATACAGATTCACTTTGATTCTGTTAGCCTAACTAAAATCTGTGATAGGAGCACGGAGTGAGTCTGTGCTGAGATCACGGATAACTCTAACGCAAGTCAATGACACTCATCTTCCGTGGTCCACACACGGAAACCCAGTCTCACGGCAGTTCGTGATTTTGTCACGTAATTTAATCTATTTATTCGTGGCAGGCACACGTTTATTTCCTTATTTTCATGATTGCAGCACGTTTTTTTAAACTAATGCATTTCAACTGGAGGCATCTTTCGTGCATCAGCACAATATTTTCTGATTAATTATTATTATTATTATTTAATTTTTCACAGGACAACAGAAGAAACTCACTGAAACTTGAAAAAAAAAATCGGAGCTTAACTTACTGTACAAACTGAGCAACATACTGTATTGCTGGTGAAAAAAAACACATTAAAACTTTTTTAGCTGTAAAATGCGCAATGGTTCTTTTTTTACTTTTTCATTGATTTTTATTTTTTCATAGGCCTAGATTTATTTATTTTTTTAATTACAGAATTCAATATCAAGTCCTTGACACATAACTGTAACACATTTTCACATTAAGAAACAATTTAGTTTAAATAAAAAGAACAAAAAATATCTAAAAATAAATAAATTATTTATTAGCGATAGGCCTACAGATTTATTTTTTTTATTTATTTTTTATTTTTTTACTTTAGACTCTAAAGTTAAAAGTTTTTATTAAGGCTATTGTAAAGGCTTCTTAAAAATGATGTCGCTGATGAGCCTCTGTCAGATTCTGTGATATGAATGTCCGCTAATGGGTTTAGAATGAGCCCCGCTCGGCCCGTGTTCTGGCTTACTGTAATATTTCACCTGTAATAAGACCGAAATAATATAATTAAAATAAAGAAATGAATGAATACATGATAACATCTAAATAAATGTTGATAGATTTAGCGTTATAGTTTTAAAAATATTAATAAACAGCAAATCAACACAGAAAGACCTAAATAATAATAATACATAATTAATAAACAGCGCCGCCCCTCCCACTACGCGCATCACGCGCTGTGCGTCAACCCCAAAGCGTCAAAAACTGAAGCGTGGTCAAGCGCCTCTAGCGTCACTGACATGAGATGTTTATCGCTTTGAAATCACGTTCAAGAAGTCTCATTCAGCACACATCGCGATACTTTCCATCAGTTTGCAAGAGCCGCAGGTTGGGTGAGTTATACAGTCTATGGTGAGTAGTAGTAAATATGCTCTTTTAATGCCTGTCCTAAAACGTATTCTGTCTTCTTTATTAATCAGATGAGCGCCTTATGTTTATGTATTACATCGGTCATCCGAGGCTGTCTTTGAGTTTCATTGTGTTTAACTAAATGAACACAGCTGCTAACTGGTTAAACTCTATCGGTCACGTGACGTGACGTGCCACAGACCTGGGATCCGTTTTATATTCATTTCAGGTTCAAAGATGTAAGTTGTATTTGTAGTAAAATCATGGTAACCATGACACCTACAAAAGTAGGTAAAACCCAGTAAACAAGACATTTACCATGTTTTTTTGTTTGTTTGTTTTTTTACCACAGTAACTGTAGCTTTACTGTAGTATAGTAATAGCAGATTAATCACCAAATTAACTATAGTTGTACCACTGTAATGGTAGTGTTTTAATGTGCTTTTATATGACTTATTTCACAGTAATCACATTTACTGTACCATGCTTGTAATACCTTTTTAATGTAAAAAAAAAAAAAAAAAAAAACATTTTTCCCATCTTGCAGTTCAATTCATATTTGTTTATATCTTACATATTTTGCTCACAGATCACTATTAACATTCTGTATATAATTCTGTTTTATTTTCTTTCCCCTTGTATTAATTTCTTAGCTGAAAAGACGTAAAGTAAGCAGTCACCCCAGTGGTGTTTGTGGAGAGGTATTCCTTCAGAAATGGAGAAGACAGAAAGCTGCAGAGGCAGGTTGGTCTGTGATAGTTTGTCCCTTTTATCAAACATTCCTGTTGTTATCATTTGCACAGCATTTTGTTGTTTCTTAAACTGTTGTACGGTCCAAATACCCACACTTGCCATCTTTGCACATTTCCTTTATTTGGCCCAAGTGAGCATGAAGATCACAATGTGTGTCGATCTTAACATGACAAAGTTCGTTTCAACTTTGTATTTTAAAAGAAACTTCTAAATGTCTTTTCAATAGTCCCTAATAATACATTTTAATGCGCTTTTCTAGAACCCAAAGCGCTAAAATTAGCGCCCTATTAACCCTATTAAAGATGACAATTTATTTTGTGGTGCTTCTAATTAAGTGATAAAAAGAAGTTACAAATGATGTACAAAATAAATATACTTTTCTGTGCACAAAGAAAACATGCAACACTTTGTTTTACTACTAAATTAGTCTCAATTTCTAATTATTATAATTAATATTTCACAAACATTGGAAAGTTGCGTGACCTCTTGTTAAACCCCTGCAAAAAGTCTCACATTAATTCCAAAACATGATGCATGATGGGATACACTAAGCGTTGTATAGCGCTCCGGAGCAGTATTGGAGAGGTTTAGTGTGAGTTAAGGACACTGTGCTTTGGCATTATTAAGACCGGGGACAGTCTCATAGTCATGTACACACACTCTCAAGTGAATAAGACCTCAAGTGTGGGTAACTGGAAAGGGGAAAAGTCTTTAAAATGATCCCTAAATACAGTCCCACATCAAAGTCTTAATAATTCACTAATGCTTTCATGGTCTAAAAAATAATGTATGTAAGTAATGTATAAGTTAAAGTATATAGTAATGTATAAGTTGCATGTAATGAAATAATATTTCCTTTCTTTCTGTCTTACAGGATTGTTTGCAGATAATGCTGTTCTTCTTTTTCAGAAGTTTTTGGGGAGCCAACCCTCACAAACCTTCCTAAAAACTAAAAGAGCTATTACTGAGTCTCAGCGACTCTTGCCACGATCAGCTCTTCCCAGGTACATTTGTTTTTACTCATCAAATGCTCTGGTCTGAATCTTACTTTAAATTAACTTAATTATATGTTTAATGAGAAATATTGCTCATTGCACACAGAGTAAGATTATCTTGTTTCACAGAAGAGAAGGAAGACCAAGGAAATGATTTGCTCAGGATGAGAAATGAAGATGGTCATCTTGTGCTCAAGCAAACAGAAGTCCTCTGGTATGTGTGTGTTGAAGCAATGCTGTGTTACAGGACTTTATGATGATCTCTCACAGGACTGGTCATGTCAGCCGTAATTATTCTTTCCAATGTTTTTATATTTATTTTATTTTATTTGATACAGCTATAATAATTATAGCATGTTAGCAAAGTTTGACTGGAACATTTTTAATCTAAAGTTTTAAAAAAACACCAACTGTTATTCTTAAAAGCATACAAGTGTCATAAAAGTGGTTTAATTGATATAAACACCAATTGACATTATCTCACTGTTTTGTGAATGTTGTGTTATAAATTGTGAATTGATAGTTGATTGGTTTGAAGCCAGGCCTTACACTGCACAGACTAAAACACATTTGTGAGAGAAGTCATTAGCTCTGGAGAAAGACTCTAGAGGAAGAAAACACATTTACTGCAACAAAAGATGAATTCTAGAGTCTCTGAGAAGTACACATGCTAATGGAGTCTCATGAGCAAGACCTTGCCTCTGTAACTTTTTCTAAATTCTTGCATAATGAAATTGTTTATTGCAGTATTTTAACAATTTTACTTTGTACAGATGATCTCATCAACCAAATGAGGGGTTTTGACAAAGTGATGCTCTTGAAAGGAGTGAAAGAAGAGGATGTGGTAAATTGTCTTCAGAGAAAAAGCTTCTCAAAAGATCTTAAAACAGCTTGAAGAATGGTAAGTGTACAGTACTACAAGGGTCATAGTTACTCACCCTGCTAAAATCACACAGAACATAAGATGAGCTCTATGTCCATTAAACAACTTCATCTGGATTGTTTGTTTCACTTTGACCAGGTCTGGGATCTTAGGACTGAGAGATCTCACTGGCACCCAGTTAACCTCCATAGAGAACATTTATCAGAAGCGCTGTCTGGGTAGGGCAAGAAACATCATCAAGGATGCCTCTCACCCTAACCATGGACTTTTCACCCTCCTTCCATCCGGAAGGCGTTACAGGAGCCTACGCTCTCGAACTAGTAGACTCAGGAAGAGCTTCTTCCCCGAGGCTGTGACACTCCTGAACACCGCACCACCTATCTAACCTGCACCTGCACTGGTCACAGTACTTTACATACATGTATTGCACTACTCATATTTTGCACAGACTGCACATGGTTAAATCCATTACACTATAAACTGTCTAAAGCTGTTACTGTACAAGCACAGTAAACTATTTCTACAATAAATATAATTGCACTACTATTATTTTGCATATAATAAATTGTTAAACTATACTTTTGCACACTCATTCAACTGTATTTATTACCACTGTTCTCAAGTTCCTGCTATTCATAATGTATATATAATTCTTCTTTGCTCTGTTCATAATGTACATACAATCCCTACATTAAATTCATATTTATACTCTGTATATACTCTGATCAATACTGTATATAGCAACTCCACTGTAAATTCTGTATATCATAGCTTTACTTACTCTGCACTTTTATGTATATAAAACACTATATTCTTGCACTTCTGGTTAGATGCTAACTGCATTTCATTAGCTCTGTACTTGTACTCTGCATAATGACAATAAAGTTGAATCTAATCTAATCTAATCTAATCTAATCTAATCTTCTGGCTGAGAACAAGCTACACCACATCAGTGCTGGATATCAACCAAAAGCTGTTTCCAGACACGAGAGAAGATCACGATGAAACCAGTTTAGATGTGTTGATAAGGAATCATTATTTTCTGAAACCAGTATCAAATGTCTTATAAGTATCACATGATCTGTATCACAGTTGACTGGATGGGACTGTGACTTTTAAGGACATTTCATCACTCATCTGTGTGAACTGATTAATATATGAGGTTAATGTATTTTTGATTATGAATAATTATTTTCCTTGAATCTTATTTGTCTTGATGCTACTTTATCATCTTTATAGTCTATGCTTCAATAAAATGAATATGACGAATATTGTGTTCTGAAGATTCTTGTTAAATACATCATTTTAGGTAGGCTGATATGTGTTTATTTAAGACTTGGAAAAACTACATAATCATTATTGGGATTATTTTTTACTTAAGACATAAAAATATTTGATCAGATTAATGACATCTGGGACATCAGTACACCAGAAAGTTATTATTGTTTATATTTAGTAACAAATGCCAATTGTTTTGTGAAAGAAAGGGAGTTACGAGATTAATTATTTTGCATTACAAGATGGTGCCATGGGCTTTATTGTTACAAACACTTGAGGGATAACTGAGAATGTAGCAGGAATGATCAACGTGGATCTTGTACTGTATTCAAACCAAGAGCACACACATTACTGATGTCCAGCACCTGAGGAGCAAGAGACAGGGGTGAGAGGACATTTTTACACTGATTTCTGCTAATTAGTTATTAGTAATATATATATATATATATATATATATATATATATATATATATATGAATGAATTTGTCCTTGTGTAATAGTGAAGTATCACAATGTGTATACATTGTCCTTGATTACTGCTTAACAGTGGGGAATAGATAATGGCATGTTGTTGCAGGTTCATCCATTATATTTATTGATGTTTACTTCAAAAATCAAATAAATAATCTATTATTTTTATTATCAAAACATTTCTTTATAATTTTTCCATGTTTCATCAGATGGCCTCACAATGTCCTGTCAAAAGGTATAATAGCAATGATGTAAGAATTAGAAAACAGAGGACTGTGAAAACTGTCAGATATAAATGTGACTCAGCTCAGTTTGTTGTCCATGATGAGGAGAATACATACATGTAGGTTTTACTGCCCTTCTACCCCCAGGGGCCCAGTAGCACCCCCCGGAAGAGCCAAAAACTGTATATTTCAAATGGCTGTAAATCAGAGTCCAATTAACATATCAAAGCGAAAATCAGCATGATTACTACTTATGCTATGCTGATAAAATAATGTTGGGCACAGTTTTCAGAAATGAATGGAAAGGTGGCATAAAGGCATTTTACATATTGCATACTCTAAAATACTAAATTTCACCATGCCTCTCAAATATATCATAGTGGTTTACACAGTGAACATATTTATATGTCTAGTTTACCATTCAATATATTATTTATTTCATT